>NC_081342.1:40681694-40853156 GCF_029784015.1 Lycium ferocissimum | reverse complement strand
ATTATAGAGAAACTAGAAGAAAATAATTTTTCTTGATCAATTCATGATCCTCCATTTTTTTCTCTTGGCTTAATGGCCTATGGCTTCTCCTCTCAAATGTTTCTGAACTTTCTAGAGGACGAAGATGAGAAATATGATGACTTAGTCATCTTATGCCTACATATATAATTAATACATGTGGCCTATGGCCCACATGTCACATGCGCCACGGCCATTTTTTTCACGAATTCTTAGTTTCCAAAAACTCCATTTTTGGTTCCAAATTTTCATGAAATGCCTAACTTTCCATAATTCAACTTTTGGTTCCAAATTTACCCTTAACATTCCTTACCAATGAAAAGATGAACATGCAACTTATGCACTTTTAACAAAATCGGAAAAATTTACAACCTTGTCCTTAACTTGTCGCAACCGACTTAGAATATTCCAACGTACAAAGTATGGGGGTATAACAATGGTACATCTTCGTCGACCCTGGGTGAACAGAATAACGGGCATAATGTCCCTCGCCCCTAACCTGTCGCCGCAGCCCTGCAACATCAGGTACACATAATCTGCTCCTGTGTAATAGCACTCCTTCAGGTGTAATCTCAAACGGGGTCCTTTTCTTCTCGGGCGGTCGCGTCTCCGTATCGTGCCGAACAGATCCTCATAATCGACGCCGCTTTATTTCCTCCGTAATAGAGGATTCATCAATTCCTTGAACAGAAACCCTAATGTCACGACCCAGCCCCGTAGGCCGTGACTAGTGCCCGAGTTGGGCACTCGTACCCATCTATCATTAATACCTAAGTCACGGCAAGCAAACAGAAACGTATACATACGAAAAGGTACAACACCGCGTACACATATACATACATATATCATATATACAGACTGAGAATATACAGAACGCGAACATAACTGAACAGTGCTACCCACAACCCACGTTTATGTCTACGGTGCCTCTACGTAATAATAGAACCATATGAGGGACAGGGCCCCGCCGTACCCTGAACAAATATACACAAATGTAACAAAAGACTGTACCAAAATCTGGGCTCCGGACAAGGGAGCTCTTCAAGATAGCTGAATGGGGATCCTAAGCTGGCGGCTCACTCAAACGTGTATCTGCACCTGCGCGGCATGAAACGCAGCCCCCGAAGAAAGGGGGCGCACGAAATATGTACCGAGTATGTAAAGCACGTATTACAATAAATAGAACCATAACCGAGACTATCTCGAATTAAGACAATACCGAAATAAGTATATAATCATGTAACACAAAAACTTGCACATATCGTGAATCATATATCATGTATATCCATATCATATCATCAAATCATTATGCACATATAACGTACCCGGCCCTCCTTCGGGGGAGGGACTCGGTAAATAAATCATATAAACATCATGTATAGTAATCATGTAATCACGTAATCATATGCATATGCCGTACCCGGCCCTCTAGTGAGGGACTCGGTGAATAGGATCATCAAATGCCATCCTGGCCGCCATCCCCATATCATTACATCATATATGTATATGTATATATATATATATATATATATATATATATATATAGCGTACCCGGCCCTCTAGTGAGGGACTCGGTGAATAATGCAATGAAACTGTGCACGAATACATACCCGGCCCGGACTCGGTGAAAGACGTATTAAGCTTGCACGAGCAGAGTAGTGAGAATACCATATGCAATATAAAACATACAACATTTCACAGAGACTCGAAGGCGTAACACAGATGACAGATCTCATAGCGGACCTTTAATAATAATCAGAGCATAAGTCTTTCGGATGTCGAAATATTTCATATCAGAATAATCTTTCTGGAGTAATTGCAAATTCCGAAGTAGATTATAAAACTCAAATAAATAAATATAACAGTTATTCTGTAGAAATTAGAAAGGTAGCTAAAAACTTTCCTTAGTTTTTATTTCCAAAGTAGTTCAAGCGGAATAATAGGGAAAAATCCGGACAAAGTGGGCCCACCTCGGTCAAATGAGGTGGCGTATGTAAATTACACATGTCAAACTTCATAACGTCATTTATGAGTATTTTAAAGTAATCGGATTTCATTTGCACAAGTTTTAGAGGTTAAAACAATTTTTCTAACTATTCACACAATAAACCATTCAATTCTACTGAATGAAAAAGGGGCGTTTCTAGACGTAGATTCCGAAGAGTAGAGTTGTCCCCAAGGTCCAAATTCAAGCCTAGCACATCTAAGACATGCCAAGAGAAGAAACGGGAGAGCTTTACATACCTTATTCGTCTTCCTCGCTTGTCCAAACTCAAGTCCCGATTTCCTCAAAATCTACAAATGGTCACGTTTACCAAATGTTAACTATAAGGCTTTTGGCATTCAATCTTGAATTAGTACTTGTCTACCGAAATTTCGGCAGCACCTCCCCTATAAATACGACACCCCGAGAATTCAACTCGGCCAAATTCATCAACAACCAAACCAACAACCAAACTACAATATCAATAATCAATTTACAATGCATTCAACATTACTAGTTCTCTTTACACGACTTTAACAACATACATAATATTCCAACAATATTCATAATATACTCATTCCGACCACTTACATTCAAACTAATATCAACGTTTATACGTCCGATCACCAATCCAAACCCTTTTAAACCACACACAAGAACACTTTAGGCATTTCATACAATATTTCAAACAAACCAAATATTGTTCCAACTTACCCGAAATTATCTCCAAACCCGAGAACAACACCAAACATATTCTTTCCTTCCAAATTCATGAATTACACTAATAATCCACACCTTAACAAAGCAATTCTCATAAATACAAAAATCACATAAAATGTACATAAACTTCCAAACCATCCCATAACTAACATAACATTGTTTTGAGTCATCAAACTTGCATTTCTCATCATAGAATCCACAACGACGATAACTAAAACGCTAACGACAATTTGTTCATTCCCAATTACACAAAGGGGCCATTCGGCCAACACCCAACACACACACAAAAATGATTTTCAATCTTTTCTTCACCCCACAACAATCAAAACATGCTAACTAACATTAATTCATCACTTCCAATACAACATGCACATGCACGGCCAAACACTCCTACACGGCCTCAACTTCAATTTCATTTTTACCATGAATTTCTTCCATTTTAGCATACAACAACACATATAAACCATCTATAACACAAGAAAACAAGATTAAACTCACCTTTCTTCTTCAACTTCTCAACTTGCCTAAAGTTGGCCAATGATGAAAACGAGCAATCCAACGCCCCAAACAACACTTCCACGTTGTTGAGCACCTTTGAATTAGCAAGTTTGCTTGAAGAATTTATTTTTTTCTTGATCAATTCTTAGCCTTGTTTTTCTCCTCCTTGGCCGTTTTTCACTCTCTTTCTCTCTTCTTGTGTTTTCTCCAAGTTTCTTGAAAATTCTCTAAGTGTGGGATGAATATGATGACTCCTTAGTCATCTTTTAATTACTCATTTTGGCCAACCATGTGGCCATGGCCCACCCCCAAGTGGCCGGCCACATGGCCCTCTTTTTTTTTTTTCATTTTCATGAAATAATTTCCTTTCCAAAATTAGAATACTTTCCAAAAATACAATTTGACCCCAAATGTTTCTTTAATATTTCCATGCCAATAAAACCATACACGACTTAAGCCTTTACAATATACAAAAAAAAAAAAAAAAAATCTCCACTTCATATCTCGGGCTAGTCTTGTTCCCAACTTATCGTGGTTAACCCGGATTATCCCGACGTTCAAATTACGGGATATAACATCCTTCCCCCCTTTAGAACATTCGTCCTCGAATGTTCAACTAATCCTATAGGGTCGTATAAGGATCTCGGGGGGGGGGGTTTGTTTTTATCTCCATAATATACGATCTCACCTACCGATCGTATTTCCCCTTTGCCTCATTGTCTTACGAATATGTAGCAAGGTCTACATCTTGGGCTAAACGTCTCCTCCTTGCCGAATCTTGTTACGCTTTTCGTGAAACATATAAATTCTCCTCTTTTGACAGTTGGCTAATTCCGGTCATCTTGCTCAAGCCATTTTATACTACTTGTAATACTCCAAACACGTGGGTTATCTCTTTGTCTTTAATTGTCTCTACCGTCCGGCACTTACGTATTCTCTTTCTTTCGTGTTCGTCTACCATGCTTACTTCCTACTATTAGAGGGTGTACTTATCTTACTATCCTTATCGCCCACATCTCAACCTTTGCCGGTTTATTTTCCCTCGCAACATCACTATTTATTCTCTCTCGTTCTTTTGCCGTATTGTTCTCTAATCCTATTTCGATGTCATGTCGTGTAGGACCTCCCGATCTTACTACTTATCCAATCACCACTTAGCTTCTAGATTTTTCTATCTTGTCTCCGATGAATCTTACTATGCTAGTATCCGTTCTCGTATTTGTGGTGTTAATTATCTCTATCTAACATACTTGCTACTTATAACGATATCAAGTTATTTTCCTCTCTTACCGACATTTCGATGTTCCATTCTTACTATTTATCCGCTCACTTCCTTTCTCTTTCCGATATCACGTACTTCCCAAGTCTACCCTATAGCCGAAACGATACCAATTTGCCTTATGACATTCATTTCATCATTTTTCTTTTCACTTGAACTCGTTGTTCTCGTCCGATTAATGCCTCCCGTATATCGTCAATTCACCGAATACGTTCACCCGCTAACATAATCATGCACGGAGTATCACACGCTTTCGGTACACACATATAACTGTCAGCATCTCACTCACAAAAGATCCCCTAAACACTACTCAAACTGGCCCTAACTCTAGTGCCGTGAGGCACCTTCTTTTTCTTTACCCGATACAATCCGCTCCGGCCTACGCGACCTCTTAATATTTCCACCTACCTCGGGATATTCTAGATCCCTTTAGACTACTCTAGCTTTCCATTGCTTCTTATGACTAAAGTTGTGAAACTTTCAGAAACTTCCCAGGGGGTCACCCATCCTGGAATTTCCCTTACTCTAGCACGCTTAACTTCGGGACTACAACGAAATACGGTGCTCTAACGTTAGCATAATCGCGCTCAGTCCACCACAGGACCTTCGTCACGTAATTTGGAGTAAAATAAAGTCTTGACAGATTTTTGGACGCCCTCGTAGCACAATTACCGTTTTGCCCCTCTCTCGCTTTTACCTATTCACGGTCACTTATAGATATTACCACTTTCCATCCTAGACTCCCGAGTCTGTAATAACAATAAACACACCTTAATTATCGTTGTTTATAAATACTAGGTCGCTAACCCTCAGGTTTTCCATCTACCGCTATTACGCAACAATTATATCCCAGACACGAACATATAAGAACATAAATTCTAGTAAGGATTCATGTACCTGTAGCCGCATCCGGTGGTACCTCCTGATCCTGCCTCCTTGTCAAAGCAAATACGCGGTTCGAAGGACCGCTGGAACTCGGGACTCCGCCGCGGCCTCTACCACGGCCCGCTGGTGCCAGTGTACCCTGCCCCGTAGGGCGCATAGCTGCTGAAGAGGACGAACCAGCGACCGACCCAGGGTCGGACCACATCCCCCGAACCACCCCTATACGGGCACTCCCTCATGACATGGCCCCGACGGCCGCAAGAAAAACAAGCACCAGTGTCACGACGACACTCCCCAAAATGAGGCCTACCACAACGAGAACACTGGGGTAATGGGGGCCTCGTCTGACCGGAACCTCTATCCATCTGCGGCCCTGAAGCTCTGGAGCTCTGACCAGCTCCTGAATACCCGGTACGATCAAATCTCCTGCCCGGGAACCGTGGGGTGCACTCGCGCCGGGCCGGGACGAATACCCCGTACGCTGCCGAGGCTGCCCGCCTCGAAACTCCCCCGAATATCCTGCCGATCTAGCCCTCTTGGGCTGGCCCCTATCGTGAGTCCCCGTCGGGCTGGCGCCCCCTATGTCGCTCCTCCATGCCCCCGGGCATATGCCCGTACCCGTGCAATGTCCATGCCGGCCGAGAAGCCATCGACATACAACCTGTCAATCAAATAATCATCCAGCCCCCCATAACATACCGGTGTACCCCGTCATCCATATCCGCCACAACGTGAGGAGCGTATCCGGCCAAGGAATCGAACTCCAAACCGTACTCCCGGACGCTCCCCACCCCCGCCTCGCGATGTATAAACCCTGTGTACCCCGGCGCGTTCGGTCTCCGGAGGTAGAAAATGGGCAAGAGAAAGCCTCCACAAACTCATCCCATACACCCGGGGAGCCCCCTCACCTCCGGGACATCTCCCATGACTCATACCAATTTGGGCGCTATGTCGTGCAGCCGATACGACGCCGCTCCACTCGACTCGGTCTCGGAGGCCCCGACAAGCCGCAGCCGTACGCCGCATCTCTCTAATGAACTCCCCGAGGGTCCTCCCCAAGCTTTGACCCGAAGAACTCCGGCGGATTACAGGTCAAGAAGTAACGAGCCCTCTCACTGTCACGTCTATCCGCTCGGTCATCCCCTACTCCATGTCTCTGTACCTGCCCTGCTACCAACCTGGTAAGCAACTGGACGGCGTCCCTCATAGCCCTGTCCTCCGCCCCCGGCGAGGAGCCGGGAGGCTCGGCACTCGAACCTCGGGGGCGGGCGGTGGGGCCGCCCCCGTCCCGCGGCCTCGCCGCCGCCGTGCCCCCTCGACGGTGATGGGGTGGCAGAACTGGCCGACCGGGGCACAATCTCTGGCTCGGGCTGAGCATGGGCCCTGGTAACCCTCTGGGCCCGACTAGTCTCTCCGCAAGCAGTAGACTTGCCCTTCTGGGCAGCTGTCGCCTTTCTCGGAGGCATCGCCGAAAACATAAGCCGTTCGTTAGGAGGAGTCATCCCGATAATACCGCTCTATCGCACGATCTAAGATCGAAGGAAAGGTAACATCCTAAATGTCCCGTAGCCTCCCGTTTATAGATGTGGTGCACAACACACCGATAAACAGGACTCTACTAGACACGGCCTGTAGACATTCCGAGGACTGACCGCTCTGATACCACTTTTGTCACGACCCAGCCCCGTAGGCCGTGACTAGTGCCCGAGTTGGGCACTCGTACCCATCTATCATTAATACCCAAGTCACGGCAAGCAAAACAGAAACGTATACATACAGAAAGGTACGACACCGCGTACACATATACATACATATATCATATATACAGACTGAGAATATACGTAACGCGAACATAACCGAACAAAGGCTACCCACAACCCACGTTTATGTCTACGGTGCCTCTAACAAGAATAACAGAACCATATGACGGGACAGGGCCCCGCCGTACCCTGAACAAATATACACAAATGTAACAAAAGACTGTACCAAAATCTGGGCTCCGGACAAGGGAGCTCTCTTCAAGATAGCTGAATGGGGATCCTAAGCTGGCGGCTCACTCAAACGTGTATCTGCACCTGCGCGGCATGAAACGCAGCCCCCGAAGAAGAGGGGGTCAGTACGGAATATGTACTGAGTATGTAAAGCACAGATTACAATAAATAGAACCATAACCGAACTGGACTATATCGAATTAAGTACAGAAATCGGAAACAAAAACTTGCCTCGTGAATCATATATCATGTATATCCATATCATGTCATTAAGTCATTATATACATATAACGTACCCGGCCCTCCGGGGAGGGACTCGGTAAATAAAGTCATGTAAACATCATGTATAGTAATCATGTAATCACGTAATCATATGCATATGCCGTACCCGGCCCTCTAGTGAGGGACTCGGTGAATAGGATCATCAAATGCCATCCTGGCCGCCATCCCCATATCATCACATATCATATATCATCATATATATATATGTATATATATATATATATATATAGCGTACCCGGCCCTCTAGTGAGGGACTCGGTGAATAATGCAATGAAACTGTGCACGAATACATACCCGGCCCGGGACTCGGTGAAAGACGTATTAAGCTTGCACGAGCAGAGTAGTGAGAATACCATATGCAATATAAAACATACAACATTTCACAGAGACTCGAAGGCGTAACACAGATGACAGATCTCATAGCGGACCTTTAATAATAATCAGAGCATAAGTCTTTCGGATGTCGAAATATTTCATATCAGAATAATCTTTCTGGAGTAATTGCAAATTCCGAAGTAGATCATAAAACTCAAATAAATAAATATAACAGTTATTCTGTAGAAATTAGAAAGGTAGCTAAAAACTTTCCTTAGTTTTTATTTCCAAAGTAGTTCAAGCGGAATAATAGGGAAAAATCCGGACAAAGTGGGCCCACCTCGGTCAAATGAGGTGGCGTATGTAAATTACACATGTCAAACTTCATAACGTCATTTATGAGTATTTTAAAGTAATCGGATTTCATTTGCACAAGTTTTAGAGGTTAAAACAATTTTTCTAACTATTCACACAATAAACCATTCAATTCTACTGAATGAAAAAGGGGCGTTTCTAGACGTAGATTCCGAAGAGTAGAGTTGTCCCCAAGGTCCAAATTCGAGCCTAGCACATCTAAGACATGCCAAGAGAAGAAACGGGAGAGCTTTACATACCTTATTCGTCTTCCTCGCTTGTCCAAACTCAAGTCCCGATTTCCTCAAAATCTACAAATGGTCACGTTTACCAAATGTTAACTATAAGGCTTTTGGCATTCAATCTTGAATTAGTACTTGTCTACCGAAATTTCGGCAGCACCTCCCCTATAAATACGACACCCCGAGAATTCAACTCGGCCAAATTCATCAACAACCAAACCAACAACCAAACTACAATATCAATAATCAATTTACAATGCATTCAACATTACTAGTTCTCTTTACACGACTTTAACAACATACATAATATTCCAACAATATTCATAATATACTCATTCCGACCACTTACATTCAAACTAATATCAACGTTTATACGTCCGATCACCAATCCAAACCCTTTTAAACCACACACAAGAACACTTTAGGCATTTCATACAATATTTCAAACAAACCAAATATTGTTCCAACTTACCCGAAATTATCTCCAAACCCGAGAACAACACCAAACATATTCTTTCCTTCCAAATTCATGAATTACACTAATAATCCACACCTTAACAAAGCAATTCTCATAAATACAAAAATCACATAAAATGTACATAAACTTCCAAACCATCCCATAACTAACATAACATTGTTTTGAGTCATCAAACTTGCATTTCTCATCATAGAATCCACAACGACGATAACTAAAACGCTAACGACAATTTGTTCATTCCCAATTACACAAAGGGGGCCATTCGGCCAACACCCAACACACACACAAAAATGATTTTCAATCTTTTCTTCACCCCACAACAATCAAAACATGCTAACTAACATTAATTCATCACTTCCAATACATCATGCACATGCACGGCCAAACACTCCTACACGGCCTCAACTTCAATTTCATTTTTACCATGAATTTCTTCCATTTTAGCATACAACAACACATATAAACCATCTATAACACAAGAAAACAAGATTAAACTCACCTTTCTTCTTCAACTTCTCAACTTGCCTAAAGTTGGCCAATGATGAAAACGAGCAATCCAACGCCCCAAACAACACTTCCACATTGTTGAGCACCTTTGAATTAGCAAGTTTGCTTGAAGAATTTATTTTTTTCTTGATCAATTCTTAGCCTTGTTTTTCTCCTCCTTGGCCGTTTTTCACTCTCTTTCTCTCTTCTTGTGTTTTCTCCAAGTTTCTTGAAAATTCTCTAAGTGTGGGATGAATATGATGACTCCTTAGTCATCTTTTAATTACTCATTTTGGCCAACCATGTGGCCATGGCCCACCCCCAAGTGGCCGGCCACATGGCCCTCTCTCTCTCTTTTTTTTTTTTTTTTTTCATTTTCATGAAATAATTTCCTTTCCAAAATTAGAATACTTTCCAAAAATACAATTTGACCCCATATGTTTCTTTAATATTTCCATGCCAATAAAACCATACACGACTTAAGCCTTTACAATATACAAAAAAAACAAAAAAAAAATCTCCACTTCATATCTCGGACTCCAAGGCTCGATGGAGTCTTGTTCCCAACTTATCGTGGTTAACAGATGGTATGTAATATCAACATCATAGTCTTTCAAAGAACTCTAACCATTCGCCGCAATCCCGACGTTCTGTATAAATATCAACGTGAACACTATATAGATAATGTCTCCACATCTTCAAAGTACGAATTACCGCGCTAGCTCCGCATCGTGAGAGGATAATTTCTCTCGTGCTTTCGAGCCGCCGGAGGCATAAGCTATGACTCGCCATGCCGCATCAATACACACCCCAAACCAACACCGAGGCATCACAATAAATCACAAAACCGTCCGGTCCCCCAGAAGGGTCGAACCGGAGCCGTAGTCAACCACACACCTTGTTAAATCTACGAATCTCCCGTAATAACCGGCCAATCCCGTAGAAAGCTACGCACCTCGCAGGTGTCGTAGGTCTATGCTAATTCTTTATGGCCTCAATCTTCGGGTATCCACCCGATTTCGCCCAATAACAGTAATTCACATTTAGAAAATTTAGCATACAATTTCTCGGTGCCGGAGTACGCCAATGATCCGCATTTCTCGCTTCGATCGTGAATAAACCAGATGTCATCAATAAATACAATCACGAACATATCTAAGAACGTGTCCGAATACCCGATTCATCGTGTCCATATATACTTGGAGCATTTCAGCCCAAAAGACACTTGACCATAATGTTGGTCGTCTTAGGAAAACGCCCTCTCGTACCCGCACCCGGTGATAACACCACGTTCATCTTTTTAGCACCTTGCAACCGATCAAACAAATCATCAATCCTAGGGTGAAGAATTTATTCTTGACGGTTTTATGGATGATAATTTGCACATCTTGAAAATCCTTCTTCATGGACAATACCCAGCGCTCCCAATGAGACCGGGGGCTAGTTTTCTCTAATAAAAGGTTTTTTCTTGATTTTTCTAGAAATTGCTTCTAACAAGACATCAAGTGATGAAGATGACTCGGGGGGAAGAGTCGGGAATACATCTAGAAATTCATTAACCACCGGACCGACCACATGTTCCATGTGGCCATGGCCCACTATGAAGTGGCCGGCCACCTTGCCCTCTTTGTTTTTTTTTTTTTTTGAATTTTCAACTTTCCCAAAATAGTCCACTTACTAAAAATGGAAAATTCCTCCAAGTGTTCTTTTAACATTTCCGAGACATTGAAATCATACACAATTTAAGCCTTTAAAACAAACGAACGTCTCTCGGGACAGCCTTGTCCCTAACTTCTCATAATTCACTCAAGTCGTCCCGTTGTTCAAAATACGGGATATAACAAGACATCACTCTGAATTCATAATGCCCATACCGGTCCCGAGTGTCAGTTTTGAAATATCCGCCTCCGTACTGCGCACTGTTGTAAATCGACCGTGTGTCTATCTTTGAGAAACATCTAGCACCTCGTAACCGGTCAAACAAATAATCAATCCCGGGGGAGGGGGTATTTATTCTTTATGGTTACCTTATTCACCGCCGGTAATCAATACACATCCGCGGCGAACCGTCTTTCTTTCTCACGAACAATACCGCGCTCCCCGGGGACGTGTCTTTACGGAAGCCCTTCTCTAATAAATCCCTCGCTTCCTTTAATTCTTTTTAATTCTTCCGGTGCCATTCGTACGGAGAATAGATATGGCCGAGTGTGCGGGCACATCTATAGTGAACTCTATCTCCCGCTCGGGGAGGAAGACCGGAAGCTCATCTCGGGAATTCGTTAACCACCGGGACCGACCGAATAGTCGTGCTTGGCCTTTTAGATCATGCACACGAACTAGATGATAAATATAGCCCTTTCTGATCATTTTTCCTGCCTTGAGGTATGAAATAAACTTACCCCTCGGCGATGCCGTATTACCTGCCCACTCTATAACTAGTTCACCTGGGAATCGAAAGTGGACTACCTTCTTCTGACAATCAACATTAGCATAACAAGAAGCTAGCCAGTCCATACCCATAATAATATCGAATTCGGTCATATCTAGCTCTATCAGATCTGCTTTAGTACAGCGGTCACAGATAATTACCGAACAATCTCTATAAACACGTTCGGCTATAACGAATCCCCCATCGGTGTAGCTACTTCGAAAGGCTCTATCGGTTCAGGTTTTATCCCAATTTTATTAGCAACAAGAGGAGAAATATATGATAAAGTGGAGCTTGGATCTATCAATGCATATACAAATTTCGAGAGAAAACCAATAATATACCCGTAACCACATTAGGCGACGCCTCCGATCCCCGACGGCTGGCCAAGGCATATATGCGGTTCGATGGACCGCTAGAACCGGATGTTCGCCCGGCCTGCCTCATGGCCCGTCGGCTTTGGCCGCATGTCTCGCCCCGCAGGCGCGTACCACCGAGGACGAAGACGAACCAGCACCGATCCCGTAGGCCGAGCCGCACCGCACCGCTCGAGCCGACAATCTCTCATAACATGGCCCCGACGGCCATAGGTAAACAAGCACCGTGGCGCGATAAACTCCCGAAATGAGGCCTCCTACAAAGGATGGCATCGAGGTACGGGTGGCCTCGACCGGCCGAACCTCTATCCATCCGTGAACCCGGCTACACGGAGCTTCCCATCAACTCCCATCACCTCGTACTGCTTGGCCTCTCGCTCGCAACCGTGGGGGGCATTCCGGCCGGGCCGGGAGGGATATCCGTCGGTGGCCGTCTGCCGAGGCCGTTCGCTTCTCGAGAATCCCCCGTAGTACCCGGGCCCAGCCCTCTGGCCGGCCCCCGCCGTAGTTCTGCCGGGCCGACGCCTCTCGTGTCGCTCCTCCACACCCCGGGTATACGCTCGTACTCGTGCAATATCCATACCGGCCGAGAAGCCATCGCCATACGCCTATCGATCGCATTCATATCCGGGCCCCATCACATATCGGTGCACTCTCACCATGTCCGCCACAATATAAGGCGCGTATCTAGCCGCAGAATCAAACTCAAGGCTATACTCCCGGGACACCCCCGCCGCCCTCGCTCAGTTCTAAAAATTGCGAACCCCGGCTCGCCTCGCCTCTCGGGGCAAAAAAATGGCCAAGAAAGGCCTCCACAAACTCATCCCATACCGGAGGAGCACTCCCTCACCCTCTCGGGACGCCCTCCCAAGACTCATACCAATTAGTCGCTATATCATGCAACCGATACGATGCCAACTCGACGGACTTGCGTCTCCTAAGCCCGATAAGCCGCCAACAGTACGCCGCATCCGTCCGATGAACTCCCGGGGGTCCTCTCGAGGCTTTGACCGAAAACTCGCGGACACAGTCAAGAAATAGCGGGCCTACGGCCGGGCGTCCGTCCGCATGATCATCTCCTAATCCTGTGCAGTGAACACCGTCCCGCCACCAATCTAGTAAGCACCGAACCCGCGTCCTCATAGCCCTCGTCCTCCGCCCCCGGCCGAGGAGCCGGAGGCTCGGGCACTCGAACCTCGGGGAGCGGCGGTGGAGCCCTCCGACCCTGCGGTACTCGCTCAATGCCCACTACGATGGTGATGGGGTGGCGAGCAACTAGCCGACCGAGGCACAACCTCGAGGCTCGGCCGAGCACGGGCCCCTAGTAACTGCGGGCATCGGTCTCTCCAATTGTTGTAGACTTGCCCTTCTCGGGCGGTGGCCTCACGTGAGGTATGCTGAAAACATAACAATTCGTCAGAAAAGAATCATCCCTAATAATACAACATCGCACGATCTAAGATCGAAAGAAAGATAACATCCTAAATGTCTCGTAGCCTCGTTTATAGATGTGGTGCACAACACACCGATAAACAGGACTCTACTAGACACGGTCTGTAGACATTCCGAGGACGAACCGCTCTAATACCACTTTTGTCACAACCCAACCCCGTAGGCCATGATTAATGTCCGAGCTGGACACTCACACGCGCCTGATACTCAGAATCAGCAGACTAAACTTGTACAGATACAAATGGTCACACATAGTCTCAGATCAACGCATAAGAGCAGGCATATATCACAAAGCCGACGAGGCTGTCATAATGTACATAACATATCAATTATACGCATATGCAGCCGACAAGGCTGCCACGGCGAATGAGACCGCCCAAACGTAAAACATATGAACACATTTGCGCAGAAGTAACCATAACCCACATACATGTCTACGTACTCTCTAAACGAACAACCGAAATCATATGACGGGACGGGTATTCCGCCGTACTTCGAATAAATATATACATAGTGCAACGAAAAAGTATATGTACCAAAATATAGGCTCCGGACGAAGGAGCACTCCCGAACAGTAGGATAGGTGTCCTAGGCCGGTGGATCACCAACTACTGCGTCCGTACCGCGGGCATGAAACAACGACTCGAAGAAAAGGAGGTCGGTACGGAAGATGTGCGAGTATGCAAAGCAAGAAATACGGAATAGAACCATAATAGATACAAAGGATGCAAAATAAATACAATATGCAAAATGTCAAAATATTTACTTTTAAAAAAACAAATCATGCATAGGTTTAGAATATGGTCGCTCAGACATTGGCGCCATAACACATCATACTCCGAAGGTTTCATATCTCCGAACCCGACATATCACATAGCACATCATAACGCCATAACACATCATAACGCCACATATACTCGAAACCCGCCCTCTAGCGAGGCTCTGGACGAACCGACACATCATACTCCGGAATATATCATAGTGCGTACGAACATAACCGGCCCGGGACTCGGTGAAAGATGTAACGATCATATGCACGAGCAGAGTCGTGAGTAACCATATGCATAAAAATAATTAGCACAACTCGATAGGTAAATAAGTAATCCATACTCGGGAGTTAAGGTGACAATCATACTAAGTCCTTTCCGAAAGTCGCTAGAAACGGATATAGAAAAGTCTCGGGGCCCACGGACGGGTACCAACCCCATCCGAGCCCACCTATGAAAGTTAGGGAATGTTATGCCCTATGAAATCTCCTATGAACGTTTCGGGGCGATCCGAGCTCGTCTACGGAAGTTATGGTCGTTCGTAGTTATAGAATCTTTTAAACATGAAATCCCTTTAGGCAACTTTTTGAAAGCCTTTCATATAAAACATAAGGATCTTAATTTAAATACATTAAGGGGCCAACATTAAGAGGAGGTTAAGAATCATATACAAACTCGGATCGTAAGAATGGAATTACCCCGAGGCTCGTATCATAGCCTACTTAACACTAGGACATGCCAAAAGAAAGAAGGATTGGGCTTTACATACCTCGACTGCTCTCGACGCTAATCCAAACTTACGTCGCGGACTTCCCAAGATCTACAGTATGCCATTAAATGCCAAACATTAGCTAAAGGCATTTAGGAATTCAATTCCAAGTGAACACTAAATTCTACGAAATTTAAAAGCATTTCCCCCGTAAATACAACAACCCCGAGAATTTAACTAGGCCAATTCAACAACAACAACACTAACAATCATTCTAACAACATCAACAATCAATCCGAAATGCATTATAACATTAGTAACTCTCTTTTACATCATTCAACAACATTCATTATATTCGGTTCAACTACTTACATTCAAGCCAACATCAACGCTCATACGTTCGATTACTCATCCGAAACCATTCAAACAATATTCAAGAACGCTTTAAGCAATTTACACATTATTTCAAACAACTCAAACCATGTTCCAACTCACCCGAAACTGCCCCCAAACCCGAGAACAACCACATCCACATTCCTCTCTCCCAAATTCATTATTTACCTTAACAATCCATACATTAACAATGTCATTTCCATAAATACAAAAAATTACAATAAAAGCACATTAACCTCCAAATCAGCCCGTAACCATCACAACATCAATTTGAATCATTAAACTTTCATTTTCATCATAGAATCCATAACGACGACAACTAAAATACTAACTAAAATTAATTCATCCTTTGTTATGTAACTTGACCTATATTCGGCCACCTCTACACACACACACATTGATGATTCTCTTCCATTTCAACACACTACAACAACAACTAAGCATGTTACATAGAATTTAATCCATCACTCCAACACAACAACACACACACACACGGCCAAACACCATGCACACGCTCTCAACTTCAATCATGCATATTTCATGAATTTTATTCATATTTGCATACTACGACATATATAAGCCGTCCATAATTCATAAAAACAAGATTAAAACTTACCTTTCTTCACAACTTCACAACTTGGCTAAGGTGGTGAATGATGAAAACGAATTGCTTATTTCTTCCAACAACACTCCCACGTTAATAAGGACCCTTCAATTAGTTGTTTTGCTAAAAGAAACAAATTTTTTGATAGCTATTTCTTGGTCTTGAATTTTTCCTCCTATGGCCGAATGCCTTGCCCCCTTTGTTTTTCTCCAAGTCTCTTGATTTTTCTAGAGGAATGAAAGTGATGAACAAGATGACTAAGTCATCTTTTAATACCCATGTATAAGGCTCCATGTGGCCTTGGCCCACATACCACATGGCCGGCCACCTCCCCTTTAATTCATGAAATTTTTATTTTCCTTTTAATTCATTTTTGACCCCAAAGTTCTTTAATATTTCCATGCCAATAAAGCCATGCACACTTATACTTTTAAAACAAAAAAAAATCTCTACTTCGTATCCCGGAATAGTCTTGTCCCTAACTTGTCTTAGTTAACTCGGATTGTCCCGTTGTTCAAAATACGGGATATAACAGTGGAACTGGTCGTGGTTCACGACCAGCCAGCCACCTTCTCTGCTGGCTGTTCCACGGACACATCCACGGTCTGTGGATCATGATGCTGTCCGTGGAACATGGTCGTGGAACTCACAGTTCCACCGAAATGGTTCCCGTCGTTTCGTTTGATCTCCAATCCTTATGGAACCTTCTTAGCACTTGTTTATCATTTCATTAGTAATCTAAGGGACATTATAACTCTTCTCCAAAACATCCTTAAGGCATCATTAACTCAATACTCACAATTTTGTCCGACACACTAACTTATAACTCGGTTTCCTTAACAACTTTCTCTCTTCGATTCGAATGTCCTTGGAAATCTTAGTTAGGACTATCAATTGCTATTTCTTGCTTATCCAAGCCTCGTATTCATAATACCCCTTGGGAGTCTATTCGCTTGTACGCTAAGGGGAAATTTTCGAGGTGTAACATTCTTCTCCCCTTTTGGAACATTTATCCTCGAATGTTAAATGGTTAGGAATTCTAGAAAAATTTTGCCAGAGTTTTTCCTGTAATATGGCGTTACCATCCTGTCACAACAACCCATAATATCATTGCCTCACAGGGCCACGACACAATAACGATACAAATTGGCCACACACGACCCATATACATAAAAGTAAAGCATTCGTACCTCATAATCTCGATGTCTCATCATAGATCTCTTCTGGGTGCTGAAATAAATGTGGATATGTGGATTTCATCTTCTCTTCCGCTTCCCAAGTCATCTCTTCCCGATTGTTATTTCGCCATAATATCTTGACTGAAGCCACTTCCTTATTTCGAAGTTTCCGTACTTGCCTGTCTAATATGGCAATAGGCACTTCTTCATAGGTTAGCTTTTCTGTAATTTGAACATCATCGACTGGCACAATATTTGTGGGATCTCCAACACATTTGCGGAGCATAGAAATATGGAACACTGGATGAACTAATTCAAGCTCTGAAGGAAAATCTAATTCATACGCCACTTGACCCACTTTGCGGATGATTTTGTAAGGTCCAATATATCGAGGACTTAACTTTCCTTTCTTACCAAATCTCATCACCCCTTTCATTGGTGACACTTTTAGAAACACCCTATCATTAACTTGAAATTCTAAATCTCGCCGGCGGTTATCCGCGTAAGACTTTTGGCGACTTTGGGCTGTCAATAACCGATCTCGAATCACCTTAACCTTTTCTACCGCTTGTTGAATCAGCTCGGGGCCTATTAATTGCACTTCTCCGACATCAAACCATCCAATCGGAGATCTGCACTTCCTTCCATATAACGCTTCATACGGAGCCATTTGGATACTGGAATGGTAGCTATTATTATAGGCAAATTCGATTAGGGGTAAGTGTTCATCCCAACTACCACCAAAGTCTAAAACACATGCCCTTAGCATATCTTCCAAAGTACGAATAGTACGCTCGGCTTGCCCGTTTGTGGGTGAAATGCTGTGTCGAGCCTCACTTGAGTACCTAGACCTTCTTGAAAATATTTCGTAACTTAGCTGTAAATCGTGCTCCTCCTCGTCCGTGATAATGGATGTTGGAATACTGTGAAGTCTCACAATCTCCTTGATATACAGCCTCACATAATCTTCTACTGAATATGTAGTTCTAACTGGAAGAAAATGAGCTGCTTTCGTCAATCTATCCACGATCACCCATATGGAATCATACTTCCCTCGAGAATAGGGCAATCCTACAATGAAGTCCATATTGATCACTTCCCATTTCCACGTAGGAATTTCCATTGCTTGCAATAAGCCTCCTGGCTTTTGGTGTTCTACCTTCACTTGCTGGCAATTTGGACATTGGGCTACAAATTTTGCTATGTCTCTTTTCATGCCATCCCACCAAAACATCAATTTGAGATCATGATACATTTTTATGGCTCCTGGATGAATAGAATACCGAGAATAATGAGCTTCTTCTAAGATTCGACGGCGTAATTCTGCAACATTTGGAACGCATAGCCTGCCTCGGTATCTAAGAACTCCTTCTGTGGAAATTTCAAATGGGGACTCCTCTTTTGCATGACATACATCTCTATAATGGCTCAATTGAGGATCTTCATATTGTCGCTCTTTTACTTCCGCATTCAAGGAAGAAACTGTGGGATTACTAATACCAACTCCTGCATCACCTGAATCAATTATACGCACTCCAAGATTTGCTAGTTGATGGAGTTAATGAATCATTTCTTTCCTTTCCGTGGGAACTTCACATGAGCTACCCATAGATCGGCGGCTAAGCGCGTCAGCTACTACATTAGCTTTTCCGGGGTGGTATAAAATATTCACATCATAATCCTTCAATAATTCTAACCACCGCCTTTGCCGCAGATTCAACTACTTTTGTTTGAAAATATATTGGAGACTCTTGTGATTTGTATAGATATCAACATGTACGCCATACAAATAATGTCTCCACATTTTTAATGCATGAATAACTGCAGCCAATTCGAGGTCATGAGTTGGGTAATTCTTTTCATGTTTTCACAGCTGCCTTGAGGCATATGCAATGACTTTTCCATGCTGCATTAATACACATCCTAACCCAACACCGGAAGCATCACAATATACAACATAGCCATCCGGCCCTTCTGGAAGTGTTAAGACTGGGGCTGAGGTCAATCTATTCTTCAACTCTTGGAAGCTGCGCTCACAAGCATCATTCCACTGAAATTTTACTGACTTCTGGGTTAACATAGTTAATGGGGCTGAAATAGATGAAAAGCCCTCTACAAATCTTCTATAATAATCTGCCAATCCTAGAAAACTACGAACTTCTGTAGGCGTCGTAGGCCTTGGCCAAGTCTTCACAGCCTCAATCTTTTGAGTATCAACTCTAATACCATCATCTGAAATCACATGCCCTAGAAATGTCATAGAATTTAGCCAGAACTCGCACTTTAAAAACTTCGCATACAATTCTCGAGCTAGAAGAATACCAAGAACAATGCGTAAATGATCTGCATGTTCTGATTCTGTGCGAGAATACACCAGAATATCATCAATGAATACTATCACAAATAGATCCAAGAGAGGCCTGAATACATTATTCATTAAATTCATGAACACTGCTGGAGCATTAGTTAACCCGAATGACATCACTCGGAATTCATAATGGCCATATCTTGTCCTGAAAGCTGTCTTGGGAATATCTTCTTCTTTGACTCTCACCTGATGATAACCCGACCTCAAGTCTATTTTTGAAAACCACTTGGCACCCTGTAGCTGATCGAATAAATCATCAATTCTTGAAAGAGGATACTTGTTCTTTATCGTCACCTTATTTAGCTGTCTATAATCGATACACATTCGTAGGGAGCCATCTTTCTTTCTCACAAACAAGACTGGTGCTCCCCACGGTGATGAACTGGGTCTAATAAACCCTTTCTCGAGCAAATCTTTCAACTGTGCCTTCAGCTCTTTCAATTCTGCCGGAGCCATTCGGTAGGGAGGGATAGAAATAGGCTTAGTGTCCGGCAACACATCAATAGCGAACTCAATTTCCCTTTCTGGAGGAAGGCCTGGAAGTTTATCTGGGAATACATCCAGGAACTCATTCACTACCGGAACAGATTGGAATGTTGGTGGCTTTGCTTCCTTATCATGAACTCGGACTAGGTGATAAATATAGCCCTTAGCTATCATCTTTCTTGCCTAAAGGTAGGAAATAAACCTACCTCGTGGAGTTGCTGTATTACCTTTCCATTCGAGTACGGGCTCTCCCGAAAATTGGAATCGAACTACTTTCATTCGGCAATCAACATTAGCATAGCATGAGGCCAACCAATCCATACCTGTTATATCCCGTATTTTGTATATTGGGACAATCCGGTTTAACTATGATAAGTTAGGGACAAAACCATTCCGGGATGCAAAGTCGAGACTTTTGACCTTCGATTTTATTTTAAGACACAAGTTGTGCATGAATTTGTTTGCATGGGACATTTAGGAAAATTTGGGACCAAAAGTGATATAATTGGAAGTTGGAAATCATACAATTTTAGCCATGTTGGCCGTGTGGTGTGGAGGTGGCTCCCACCCATTTTGTGTCCAATTTTAATTGCTCCAACACATGTGTGGGCCAAGGGACACATGTATGATTCACACTAGGAGCTTAAAAGATGATCACTAAGTCATCTTTCCTCACTTCTACACTTAGAAAAAAGACAAGAAGTTGAAGAACAACAATAGCCAACTCTCGGCCAAGAAAAAAAATTGAAGATCAATTTGAGTCACATAAATATTTTGTTGATACAAATCCACTCAATTTGAGGTCCCTAAGTAACGTGGAAGTGTTATTCGGGTCATCCAACCATCCGTTTTCATCCTTGCAAACCCTAGCCTATTTGTGAAGTTGAAGAAGAAAGGTAAGAACTAATCATGTTTTATGTGTTATAAAGGTTGTATGCATGTTGTAGTATGTTAATGTTATGTCCCGTATCTTTACATAGGGACATTATGAAGCTAAGTGCGACAAGTTAAAGACAAAGCGGTTTTAGGGTTCCCGGTAAGGGTTTTCACCTCCCGATTTCGTTTCTATGCACAAGCTTGCCTATGGATTTCGTTTGGTATAAGAACATTATTGGAGAATAAGGGTTAATTAACCAAGATTGGATGACTAAGTGAGATTAAGAACTTAATTACATCATTAGTGAGCCTAAGTGCCGTGTGGGCCCCACTTGTGGTTTGGCCAACTCTTATTGGCTAAGAACTTGGGTGGGACACATGTCAACTTTGTGGACTGCATATATAAGGAGGATTAATGATTCATAGTTCAATTAAACTTTCATTTCTACATTGCAAGTTGGAGAAATTTAGTGATAGAGAGAGAGGCTCTCGGCCACAGCCGGCCGAGAACACCCTCCTCCAAATTGATCCAAAAAATTGATTTTCCAAGCAAATTAACTCCTCATCATGTGTATAAGGACGTGTAGTAGTTGTTGGGAAGAGACAAGGAGGTGTAGCATTCAATAGAGTTAAAGATTCGGCCAAGTTTGAAGGACAAATTGCAAGGTAAGCATGATCATTGTTCTTGTGTTGTATGGAGATTTGAATGTATAATTAATGCATGTTGTTGTTGGATTGTTGTTGTGGTTGAATTTGAGGTTGAGCCGTGAGCTTGGTGAAGCAAAGGGTGGTTCCATTTTGCATGTATTGTTGGTAAATAAATGTATGTCAACATATGTAATTGAACAAGATTGTAGAAATTGGTTTATGATATGCATGTTAGAATTGGGTCGTTTTCTTAAAGTTTGAATGAGCCATGTGTTGTAGATTTGAATGGAATTATGTTTGGTTTTCTTGTACATGTATTGGAAATGGATTGAAGGTGTTGTAGTGTGATAAATGAGTGAAAATCATGGAGTTGTAGGGATGGCATTGAAGTCGTGTAAGGGGGGCTGTTTTAGGGGAGTTTATGGACTGTTTTGTGCCAAGTTTTGATTGTTGTTGTTATGCACATTGTGGTATATTGCATGTATGTTGAATATGTGAATTAAGGTGTTAATGAAACAAATCATGTTGAGGTGTATAGGCAGTCCAAAACCGTGGACTGTTTTGGGTATTAAGCGAAGTAATGTTGTTGAATGTTGTTATGAACATATAGTAAAAAGTGAAATGGTATTGTTGTATGGGCTGTTTGGCCGTGACTTGGGACTCGAATAGAATGATATACAAGCAGTTTGATATGTACCTCATCGTAGTAATGGGATGTTTTGAAAGGCACAAGCCATGGAAAGTACGTAACAACGAAGAAAAAGGGTGAATTACGATCTCGTAAGTCGTAATCGGGAAAGAATATTTTGAAACACGGGAACATGGCCATTATTAGTGTAATAAGTGACAAATATCATGTATGGAGAATTTCGGAATATTTCGGGATTGAGCAAATTGAAGAAAATAAGTTCGACGAAAATTTGAGCAACGCGGGACGGATTTTAGTTAACTTTGGAGGCGCATATCTCATAGTATATGTGGAGTTTTAAGGTGGTTCAAAGTCCTAAAATGAAGTTCGTCGAGTCTAGTTTGTAATGCAACCAACCGTTCATTGATAGGACATCGGAGTAGAGAATTATAGACGTTACAAACTGAAGCGTCGACGCAGAAACAGTATTCCCGCGGCACCGCACCGCTACGGTCTACCGCTACGGTATGCTCGCTACGATCTTGTAGCTACAGTAAAACCGACTTCAGCAGTCCGTTTTAAGGGTTAAAAATCTCATTTTTTTTCATCCAAAACTTCCAAAAATTTCCAGAAAATTCAGCAAGGGGGGGAGCAAATGGAAGACCAAAAATTCTCCTCCAAAAAAATTATTTTCCTAGCATTCCTACCAAGTGGAAGGTCCTTATTAACATGGGATGATTGTTGAGGCAAGTAGAGTGTTGTTCTTGAAGTTTTCAAGCCTTAGCCGAGTGAAGAACCAAGTGAAGGTAAGGTTTAATTTCATCTTTCATGTGTTATGGATGGTTTGTACATGTTGTGGTATGTGGAAATAAATGAAGTTCATGAAATTGTGCATGTAGAAGTGTAGCCGTGTGTGTGTGTGGCCGTGTATGGATGTGTGTTGGAAGAATGGTGAAGTAATTGTAGTTAGCACGTTTGTGTATTGTTATGACGTGTAGAAATGAATGGAACTCATAAAATATTGGAGTTGATGTTTGGCCGTGTATGTTGGATTGGGCCGTGTGTGTTGTGTTGTGTAGGAAGTGAAGAATTAATTTTATTTAGTGTAATTTGGTTGTTGTGTTGTGGATTATGTGAAGAAAAATGAAGTTTTAATGATCCAAGTTGAAGCTATAATTGTGTGGGCTGTTTTAGGAGCCAATTTGGTCCTAATGTGTTTTCTTGAAGTTATGATAATGATATTGCTAACGTGCGGATTGTTGGTGAAGTTTATGAATTTGGAAGGAAGAAATATGTTATGGTTGCTCATGTTGAGTTGGGAAGGTTTCGGGTTCTATGGCATATTATTTGGATTGTTTGAATATTTTTGTGGATTGTTGGAAATGTTATTGAATCATGTTTGAATGGTTTTGAGTTGGTATTTGAACGCGTGAGCAATGATATTGAATTGATTATATATGTTGGTTTGAACGTAATTGGAATGTCGTCGCATTGTGCGAAAGAAGGTTGTTGATGATAAAGTGCGTTTTGAATAAATGGTTGATGTTGTTAGAATGTTTGTTGGTATTGTTGTTGATGAATTTGGCCGAGTTGAAATCTCGGGGTTGTTGCATTTATAGGGGAAGTCTTTGCCCAAATTTACGTAAATAAAAGTAATGGCTTGGAATTGAATTCTTTGACGCTCATGGTTAATGTTCGATGCCTATTGATGTTGTTGTAGATTTTGAGAAGACAAGACTTACGTTTGGACTAGCTTAGGAAGCAAACCAGGTATGTGAAGCTTACCCTTCTCTTCTTTTTGGCATGTCTTAGACGGAATTAAGGTATGACATGATATGTGCCTCGGGGTAATTCCATTCGTAAAGTTCGAGTAAGTTTGTGATTCGTACTTGCTTTGATGTTGGCATCCTTAGTATGGTCCGTATGTCTTGGATATGATTGAGTTTGAAATCTTTGCGTAAGCGATTCTTATATGTTTCTTGATATTCGTATCCTTAATACGGTCGAGTTATGGTCCTTACGTCTTGTGTATGATTTAAATTCCTAAGGTTGCAAAAGAGTTATATTTTCAAAAGAATTTTGTTTTCAAACGAGATACGTTCCTAAACGATTTCGAAACTACGAACGTTCATAACTTTCGACTAAGGGCTCGGATCGCCTTGATTTCTTCGCAAATGGTTTCATGACGAGTAAGGACTCAAATTTTCATAGGCGGGCCCGGATTGGGTTGACGCTCGTCCGTGGGTCCCGCGACTTTTTATGTTAGCTTTAAATGACCTATTTTTTTTTTAAAAAAAAAGGAATTTAATACAACTACTTTTCCGATCCCAAGCATGATTATTTATTTATCGTCGAGTTGGAAATAAGGATTTTATGTCCATGATTTTGATATGTCCCGAGCGAGAATCGGGAGAAAAACTTGATTTGACTATGGTTTTGGATTTTCAAAAAGAGGGTTCGTTTTGATCGTTCGGTTGAGTCCGTGATGATGTACGATGTGCGTGTGGTTACTTACGATCGCTCGTGCGTTCTATGTTGCCTCTTTCACCGGATCCGGGCCGGTATATGATCGTGCGCATTATGATATACTCCGGTGTTATCTTTGTGTTACGGTTCCGAGACCTCGCCATAGGGCCGGGTTCCGTTTATGGAGTTATCTTTGTGATATGGCTTATGATGTGTTGTGATGATGTGTTGTGTTCGGGGATACGGAGATTTGAAACTTCTGGTGTTATGCTGTGTTGTGGCGCCAGATAGGGTGGCGACCACGTTCTGTCCGCCGGGTCCTATGGGCCGCATTTGATATGTGATGATGTATGATAAAATGATGAGTTTGTTCACCGATGGTGGGGCAAACCCAATGATGAGGCAAAATTCCACATTGGTTTAGGCAAATCCCACATCGGTTAATGCTATTTCGTATGACCGATTATGATGTGTTCGGTGTGAGTATGTATAATTTATGCGTAGGATGTAAGTACTTGGGTAATTGGGTCATTACGACTTCATTTTCTGTACTTTATGCTTTACATGCTCAGTACATATTCTGTACCGACCCCCTTTCTTCGGGGGCTGCGTTTCATGCCACGCAGGTACCCACGGATGAGTAGATGAGGTTAGCAGAAGATGCTCCAGCTGGATTGGCGAGCTCCACTTCCTCCGGAGTCTTTGCCGAGTCCGAGTGCGTGTATGGTATACGAGACGTTAGTAGAGACTTTGCGTACGAGTGTCGAGTGTATGATATGTCGGGTCTGTTTTGTAAGCGGCTATGTAAGCCGGTGTGTTTGTATGCATTATGCTACCGATGTGTTAGGCAAGCGGCTATAAGCCGAGGTCGTTGTGCCTTATATCACGGTTTTCATACGACTTGATTCTATTTGCTTTGAAAAAAAAAAAAACGAAAGGCATGTTTGTTTTCTGAAAAATTTTCATTGCGTGCGTATGTTTTGTTTTGTGGGCCCAGTATGGTTATGTGGATTACGAGAGTTTGCGGGTTCGCTCGGCCCTAGGTAAGGGTCGGGTGCCCGTCATGCCCTATCGGAAATTGGGGTGTGACAAAGTGGTATCAGAGCGGTTCGTCCTAGGGGTTGTCTGCAAAGTCGTGTCCAGTAGAGTCTTGTTTATGGTGTGTTGCGCGCCACATTTATAAACAGGAGGCTACGGGGCATTTAGGATGGTTACTCTTCTTTCACATCTGAGATCGTGCCATAGAGCCAAGTCATAGGAGATGGGACTCCTTACCCCGATTTGTGATTGCGGTGAAGAATGGCACTGATAGAAGAAAACGATTGATGATGTTGGAAGTCACAAAGTACGCAGGTAAGTAAAGGTATGAAAGATGTATGTTGGCAAGGATATGGGACTCACGATTGAAATACAAGTTGAAGACTAAAAAGGAAAAGTAAACAAGAAAAGTGTAACAGGTACAGTTCGAGTTGGACACACGAGGTAAGTTTATCATTTTCGTACTGTTGTTGATGTTGGGAGCCCTGTGAGGCTGTGATATGATATGATATGTATATATGTATGTTGGCCCTGTGAGGCATTGTTGGTATTTCCTGCATGCAGGTTTTGAGGTAGTAAGAAATATAGAGGAAACTGCCGAAATTTTTCCGAAATAAAAAGAGAATGAGATATGGGTTTGTAATACGACTTGAAAGGTCGTGCCGATAGTAATAGTGAGATTAAGACAAGAGTACGGAGGAAAAGAATTGTGATGTATATGAACGTATTGATAAGACAGCTTGTGAGCTATTAAGGATAAAGTTGATCAGAAAGGGTAAAAAAAAAAAAAAAAAAAAGTTAAGGAGTGGTACACTATGAGATCGAATACGAACGAGACAATGTGAATATAATGAAGATTGTTATGAAAATAAGTAAAGCCTGGGGAGAAGATGACTTGGGAAAGTCGAAAAGACGATGAAGAAGAAATATGGTTGGGAGATGAGACGGTATGTCATGGTAATAAAGGAAACCCCCCGAGATCTTTATAAGACCCTATGCGGCTAGTTGAACATTCGAGGACGAATGTTCTAAAGGGGGAAGGATGTTATACCCCGCGTTTTCGAGCATGAGTTTGATATGTACCTCATCGTAGTAATGGGATGTTTTGAAAGGCACAAGCCATGGAAAGTACGTAACAACGAAGAAAAAGGGTGAATTACGATCTCGTAAGTCGTAATCGGGAAAGAATATTTTGAAACACGGGAACATGGCCATTATTAGTGTAATAAGTGACAAATATCATGTATGGAGAATTTCGGAATATTTCGGGATTGAGCAAATTGAAGAAAATAAGTTCGACGAAAATTTGAGCAACGCGGGACGGATTTTAGTTAACTTTGGAGGCGCATATCTCATAGTATATGTGGAGTTTTAAGGTGGTTCAAAGTCCTAAAATGAAGTTCGTCGAGTCTAGTTTGTAATGCAACCAACCGTTCATTGATAGGACATCGGAGTAGAGAATTATAGACGTTACAAACTGAGCGTCGACGCAGAAACAGTATTTCCGCGGCACCGCTACAGTACCGCTACGATGCGCTACGATCGCTACGAGATTACGTAGCTACGGATAAAACCGACTTCAGCGAGTCCGTTTTAAGGGTTAAAAATCTCATTTTTTTTTCATCCAAAACTTCCAAAAATTTCCAGAAAATTCAGCAAGGGGGAGCAAATGGAAGACCAAAAATTCTCCTCCAAAAAAATTATTTTCCTAGCATTCCTACCAAGTGGAAGGTCCTTATTAACATGGGATGATTGTTGAGGCAAGTAGAGTGTTGTTCTTGAAGTTTTCAAGCCTTAGCCGAGTGAAGAACCAAGTGAAGGTAAGGTTTAATTTCATCTTTCATGTGTTATGGATGGTTTGTACATGTTGTGGTATGTGGAAATAAATGAAGTTCATGAAATTGTGCATGTAGAAGTGTAGCCGTGTGTGTGTGTGGCCGTGTATGGATGTGTGTTGGAAGAATGGTGAAGTAATTGTAGTTAGCACGTTTGTGTATTGTTATGACGTGTAGAAATGAATGGAACTCATAAAATATTGGAGTTGATGTTTGGCCGTGTATGTTGGATTGGGCCGTGTGTGTTGTGTTGTGTAGGAAGTGAAGAATTAATTTTATTTAGTGTAATTTGGTTGTTGTGTTGTGGATTATGTGAAGAAAAATGAAGTTTTAATGATCCAAGTTGAAGCTATAATTGTGTGGGCTGTTTTAGGAGCCAATTTGGTCCTAATGTGTTTTCTTGAAGTTATGATAATGATATTGCTAACGTGCGGATTGTTGGTGAAGTTTATGAATTTGGAAGGAAGAAATATGTTATGGTTGCTCATGTTGAGTTGGGAAGGTTTCGGGTTCTATGGCATATTATTTGGATTGTTTGAATATTTTTGTGGATTGTTGGAAATGTTATTGAATCATGTTTGAATGGTTTTGAGTTGGTATTTGAACGCGTGAGCAATGATATTGAATTGATTATATATGTTGGTTTGAACGTAATTGGAATGTCGTCGCATTGTGCGAAAGAAGGTTGTTGATGATAAAGTGCGTTTTGAATAAATGGTTGATGTTGTTAGAATGTTTGTTGGTATTGTTGTTGATGAATTTGGCCGAGTTGAAATCTCGGGGTTGTTGCATTTATAGGGGAAGTGCTGCCCAAATTTACGTAAATAAAAGTAATGGCTTGGAATTGAATTCTTTGACGCTCATGGTTAATGTTCGATGCCTATTGATGTTGTTGTAGATTTTGAGAAGACAAGACTTACGTTTGGACTAGCTTAGGAAGCAAACCAGGTATGTGAAGCTTACCCTTCTCTTCTTTTTGGCATGTCTTAGACGGAATTAAGGTATGACATGATATGTGCCTCGGGGTAATTCCATTCGTAAAGTTCGAGTAAGTTTGTGATTCGTACTTGCTTTGATGTTGGCATCCTTAGTATGGTCCGTATGTCTTGGATATGATTGAGTTTGAAATCTTTGCGTAAGCGATTCTTATATGTTTCTTGATATTCGTATCCTTAATACGGTCGAGTTATGGTCCTTACGTCTTGTGTATGATTTAAATTCCTAAGGTTGCAAAAGAGTTATATTTTCAAAAGAATTTTGTTTTCAAACGAGATACGTTCCTAAACGATTTCGAAACTACGAACGTTCATAACTTTCGACTAAGGGCTCGGATCGCCTTGATTTCTTCGCAAATGGTTTCATGACGAGTAAGGACTCAAATTTTCATAGGCGGGCCCGGATTGGGTTGACGCTCGTCCGTGGGTCCCGCGACTTTTTATGTTAGCTTTAAATGACCTATTTTTTTTTAAAAAAAAAAGGAATTTAATACAACTACTTTTCCGATCCCAAGCATGATTATTTATTTATCTGTCGAGTTGGAAATAAGGATTTTATGTCCATGATTTTGATATGTCCCGAGCGAGAATCGGGAGAAAAACTTGATTTGACTATGGTTTTGGATTTTCAAAAAGAGGGTTCGTTTTGATCGTTCGGTTGAGTCTGTGATGATGTCTGATGTGCGTGTGGTTACTTACGATCCGCTCGTGCGTTCTATGTTGCCTCTTTCACCGGATCTCGGGCCGGTATATGATCGTGCGCATTATGATATACTCCGGTGTTATCTTTGTGTTACGGTTCCGAGACCTCGCCATAGGGCCGGGTTCCGTTTATGGAGTTATCTTTGTGATATGGCTTATGATGTGTTGTGATGATGTGTTGTGTTCGGGGATACGGAGATTTGAAACTTCTGGTGTTATGCTGTGTTGTGGCGCCAGATAGGGTGGCGACCACGTTCTGTCCGCCGGGTCCTATGGGCCGCATTTGATATGTGATGATGTATGATAAAATGATGAGTTTGTTCACCGATGGTGGGGCAAACCCAATGATGAGGCAAAATTCCACATTGGTTTAGGCAAATCCCACATCGGTTAATGCTATTTCGTATGACCGATTATGATGTGTTCGGTGTGAGTATGTATAATTTATGCGTAGGATGTAAGTACTTGGGTAATTGGGTCATTACGACTTCATTTTCTATACTTTATGCTTTACATGCTCAGTACATATTCCGTACTGACCCCCTTTCTTCGGGGGTGCGTTTCATGCCACGCAGGTACCCACGGATGAGTAGATGAGGTTAGCAGAAGATGCTCCAGCTGGATTGGCGAGCTCCACTTCCTCCGGAGTGCTGCCGAGTCCGAGTGCGTGTATGGTATCTGAGACGTTAGTAGAGACTTTGCGACGAGTGTCGAGTGTATGATATGTCGGGTCTGTTTTGTAAGCGGCTATATAAGCCGGTGTGTTTGTATGCATTATGCTACTGATGTGTTAGGCAAGCGGCTATAAGCCGAGGTACTTGTTGTGCCTTATATCACAGTTTTCATACGATTTGCAGATTCTATTTGGTTTGAAAGAAAAAAAAAACGAAAGGCATGTTTGTTTTACGAAAAATTTTCATTGCGTGCGTATGTTTTGTTTTGTGGGCCCGTATGGTTATGTGGATTACGAGAGTTGGAGTTCTTTTTCTTAAAAGGAATTGCATAGGTATGTTGGGTTTTATCAAATGTAACGTGCTAGGGTGATACATGTACATGAATCTTGAAACATTCCTTAATGTAGTTTATAATGGTAATTGGAAAGAATTTAATGTGATTAGTGTCGATGTCCGAGAAATGATTTAGTTTACTATTCATTGAGTCTCAAAGATGTTTTACTTTTATGTGGTTGCTTATTATTACGCTCGTGCTTACGCTATATCTTTTCTGGAGTCCCGGATCAAATGAATACGTTTGTTACATCCGTGTTTTTACACATTCGGGAAATTTGGACATAAGTGTGATTGTAATATAATAAGGCTTTGCTTGGATTTTTTTTTTCAATGTACATGGGAAGTTAAGGAACTATTGACGTGGAAATATCGGAAAAGGCCAAGGGCAAAATTAGAATTTTGGAAATTTGTTTCGGGGAATTACAAGACAAGAATTTTCACCAATTGGGCTCAAAGGAATAAGAGGAAAATTAGGCCCAAAGGAGGTGGGGTGGCCGGCAACTACATGGCCAAGCCCACTTAGTTTAATTAATTTCCATGTGCTAAATTATAAGGTGGATTAATTTCAAGAAAAAGAAAGAAAAGTCAAGAAAACTCTAGAGAAATTGGAAATAAAGATGAGGCATGTGCATGGTCATGTGATACTTATATATATATATAAGAGAGGGGAGTGTTCATCATGGAAGAAACAAGAGAGAAAGAATAAGAAAGAACAAGAAAGTTGAAGAATGAAAGAGAGAGGTTCGGCCAAAGCAGAGGGCGGCCGAACAGCCCTATATCAATTGATCATGAAAAATTGTGGTGTTCATGTCTTTCTACTAATTAAGAGGTCCTCTACACCATGGAGTGATTGTTGAAGCAAGAAAAGCACTCTTTCATGCAAAAAAATACAAGTTGGCCGAGAGAAGGAGAAAGGAAAGGTGAGGTTCAATTTTATTTTTCATGTGTTGTGAATGATTTGTACATGTTGTGGAATGTAGAAATGAAAGGAATTCATGAAAATAGGATGTGAGTTGTGTTGGCCGTATATATGGTGTTATGGCCGTGTGTTACGTGTAATGTGTTGGGATGAAGGACTAATCGAATTTAGCATGTTCTTGTGTTGTTGTAATGCATAGAAAATGAATGAAACTCATGGAATGTTGGATGTTGTGTTGTGGCCGAATATGGGCTGAATTGGTATAGGTATGTTGAACTAATTTTATGTTGTGTTTTGGTGGTTGTTCGTTGCGGATTATGTAGTGAAAATGAAGGTTTAACGACTTGTGTTGGCGTTGCAATTGTTGCGGGCTGTTTTGAAAGTTAATATGGTTTTAATATGTTCTCTTATACTTATGAAGTTAGTGTGGAAATGTATGGAATTGTTGATGTAGTGTGAGACTTGGAAAGAAAGAAACGCATTATTGTTGTATTCATTAAGTTGGAGGATTTCGGGTAATGTTGTAAGTTGGTTGGTTGATTTGAACACCTTATGGATTGTCCGAGATGACCTTGAATCATGTTTGAATGGCCTCGGATCACTACTTGAATATATAAGCATTGATGTTAGTTTAAGTATATGAAGCTAAATTGAATACAAGTGGAATGTTGTTGAAATACTTGAAGAAGAGTTACTGGCAATTATAATGTATTTTGAATGGATGGTTTGTATTGTTGGTATTGTTGATAGTTTGGCCGGGTTGAATTCGATTCTTTGTTGATGTTGATTTGGGCCGAGCCATATTCTCGGGATGATGCATTTACGGAAGTCGCCGAAATTTCGGTAGCCAAATGGAAACCAAAGATTGAAATGTCAACTTGCATGAATAGTGTCTGGTAAGGATGACCATTTGCAGATTTCTGACGAAACGGGATTGGAGTTTTGGCAAGCGTAAAGGACAAGAAAGGTATGTGAAGCTATCCCTCTCCTTCCTTTGGCATGTCCTAGGTGTTCTAGGCTTGAATCTGAGCTTCGGGGGTTATTCTGTTCATCGTAAGTCGATTCTGAAATTGAGCACTATTCATTCAGTGCGATGGAACTAGAATCTTTATATTTTGTTGGAAAATGTTCAAGCGTCCGTAACTTGCAGAATGTGATCGAATTGCCTTGAAACTTCATAGATGACTCCATTAAGTGATATTTTATTATTTAAACTTTTCAAAACCACTCCGAAGGGGGTGTGATATATTATTTTCTAAAGCTTTTCTAAAACCACTCCGAAGGGGGTGTGATATATTATTTTTAAGGCTTTTCTAAAACCACTCCGAAGGGGGTGTGTACAAAACCACTCCGAAGGGAGTGTGATATTTTATAAAACTTTTTAAAAACCACTCCGAAGGGGTGCGATATTTTATTATTGTTATTACTAATATTAATATGCCCGAAGGGCTAGGATTAGTATTATGTCGCGAGTGGCATGCCCGATGGGGCCGGGGTAGCCGTATGCCACAAGTGACATGCCCGCCGAAGGGGCAAGTGGGATTATTATGCCGGGGGCCGCATGTCCGATGGGGCCGGGATAGACGTATGTTGGACCGGCATGCCGAAGGGGCCATCATTTTACGTCGGGGCGCATGTCCGATGGGGCCGGGATAGACGTATCTTTCGGACCGGCGCACCCGAAGGGATTATTATTATTATTACTATTATTATTATTATTATTATTATTATTATTATTATTATTATTATTATTATTATTATTATCATCATTTTCATCATGCGGAAGCGGCAATGCCCGAAGGGCCACCATTATTATTGTTGGGCGGAAGCGCCGTCCAAAGGACTATTTTATTTAAATATCTAATTCATGTCGGGTGACCTAAACTTGCTTTTCGTTGTACTTTTCGATTTACGCTTTAGTAATGCTTTACATACTCGGTACATATTCCGTCGACCCTCCTTCTTCGGGGGCTGCGTTTCATGCCACGCAGTACACCCGGATGAAGAGAAGACTTGTTAGAAGTTGTCCCCGCGGGATTGGCGAGCTCCACCTCGGTTCGGGTGTTGCGAGTCAAAGTGTTCGTGTCATGGTTTTCGGCGTATGTTAGAGACTTTGCGAGATAGTGTCTGTGGATAGTGCGTCGGGAAGTGCGAATAGATTGTAAATGTTAAAAGAGTTTGTATTTCCGGATAATGATTCTTTGTTTGAAAAGTTCCATGTTTTAAGAAATTTTCGAAATGGCGGGTTTTATTATGCGAATGTTTAAGGGTTCGCTCGACTACCCGAGGAGAGTCGGGTGCCCATCACACACTAGTGAGGTCGGGGTGTGACAAAGTGGTATCGGAGCGGTACGTCTTAGGGGTCGTACGCAAAGTCGTGTCAGTAGAGTCTTGTTTATGGTGTGTTGCGCGCCACATTTATAAACAAGAGGCTACGGGGCATCTAGGGATTGTTGACCTTCTTTCACATCTAAGAATTGTTGACCTTCTTTCATATTTAAGATCGTGCGGTAGAGCCCAGTCATAGGGTATGAAGTCCCTTGTACTAACTTTTTATTTCAGCTGAAGGACGACGTCGATAAAAGAAAGCGACCTATGACATCAACCGTTACAAAGTACGGTGGTAAACAACGGTGCGGATGAGGCATCTTTGGATGAGGTAAGACTATTGAAGTATTACTGAGATGCAAGTTGGGAGAATGGAAGCGAAAGTGAACATTAAGAATCAAAAAGGGCAAGACGGTAATTGCAAGAGAAAAGACGTGTTGCGAACACGCCTCGGAATCTGTGAAACCTTGACTGGCTCCAGATTACGTGGTAAAGGGCATATGAGGAAGTAGGCGTGATTATATCAGCATTAAGGCACCAAACCCCACCAAAGTTTCGGGGTTAAGCGTGCTCAGGTGGGAGCAATTTCATGATGGGTGACCCCGAAAAAGGAAGTATGCCAAATTTTCGCAAATATTGATCCAAGAGACAATGAGAAATTAGAATGTACAAGATGGTTGGAGGTAACAGCAAAGGAGCCACCCGGCACGCGACAGGCGAGATTAGAGAAGAGACAGAAAGTACGCTATGGCTTTGGAATTAGGATAGGCTTGAACCACGTTTGGGAACATTTTGTGGATTAGTTGATAATAATTATGTATATACATATGAATGCGTATGGCTACCCATTGTGATTGAATTAGTGGGCACGTGTGTCCCAACGGGAAGACTGTTGGCGTGTAAGAAGTCCCTTAAAAGGGGGGGAGAGCATAACAAGAATGAGTATGAAGAAAAAGGACGACTATAAGAAGGGATCCTCCCGGAGTATCATACCACCCCAGGAGATCAGTTGAACATTCGAGGACGAATGTTCTAAAGGGGGGGAGGATGTTACATCCCGTGTTTTTACACATTCGGGAAATTTGGACATAAGTGTGATTTGTAAGAAATAAGGCTTTGCTTGGATTTTTTTTCAATGTACATGGGAAGTTAAGGAACTATTGACGTGGAAATATCGGAAAAGGCCAAGGGCAAAATTAGAATTTTGGAAATTTGTTTCGGGAATTACAAGACAAGAATTTTCACCAATTGGGCTCAAAGGAATAAGAGGAAAATTAGGCCCCAAAGGAGGTGGGGTGGCCGCCAACTACATGGCCAAGCCCACTTAGTTTAATTAATTTCCATGTGCTAAATTATAAGGTGGATTAATTTCAAGAAAAAGAAAGAAAAGTCAAGAAAACTCTAGAGAAATTGGAAATAAAGATGAGGCATGTGCATGGTCATGTGATACTTATATATATATATAAGAGAGGGAGTGTTCATCATGGAAGAAACAAGAGAGAAAGAATAAGAAAGAACAAGAAAGTTGAAGAATGAAAGAGAGAGGGGTTCGGCTAAAGCAAAGCAAGAGGCGGCGAACAGCCCCTATATCAATTGATCATGAAAAATTGTGGTGTTCATGTCTTTCTACTAATTAAGAGGTCCTCTACACCATGGAGTGATTGTTGAAGCAAGAAAAGCACTCTTTCATGCAAAAAAATACAAGTTGGCCGAGAGAAGGAGAAAGGAAAGGTGAGGTTCAATTTTATTTTTCATGTGTTGTGAATGATTTGTACATGTTGTGGAATGTAGAAATGAAAGGAATTCATGAAAATAGGATGTGAGTTGTGTTGGCCGTATATATGGTGTTATGGCCGTGTGTTATGTGTAATGTGTTGGGATGAAGGACTAATCGAATTTAGCATGTTCTTGTGTTGTTGTAATGCATAGAAAATGAATGAAACTCATGGAATGTTGGATGTTGTGTTGTGGCCGAATATGGGCTGAATTGGTATAGGTATGTTGAACTAATTTTATGTTGTGTTTTGGTGGTTGTTCGTTGCGGATTATGTAGTGAAAATGAAGGTTTAACGACTTGTGTTGGCGTTGCAATTGTTGCGGGCTGTTTTGAAAGTTAATATGGTTTTAATATGTTCTCTTATACTTATGAAGTTAGTGTGGAAATGTATGGAATTGTTGATGTAGTGTGAGACTTGGAAAGAAAGAAACGCATTATTGTTGTATTCATTAAGTTGGAGGATTTCGGGTAATGTTGTAAGTTGGTTGGGCTGATTTGAACACCTTATGGATTGTCCGAGATGACCTTGAATCATGTTTGAATGGCCTCGGATCACTACTTGAATATATAAGCATTGATGTTAGTTTAAGTATATGAAGCTAAATTGAATACAAGTGGAATGTTGTTGAAATACTTGAAGAAGAGTTAGGATTATAATGTATTTTGAATGGATGGTTTGTATTGTTGGTATTGTTGATAGTTTGGCGGGTTGAATTCCGGATTTCGTTGATGTTGATTTGGGCGAGCCATATTCTCGGGATGATGCATTTACGGAAGTCTTTCTTGAAATCTCGGTAGCCAAATGGAAACCAAAGATTGAAATGTCAACTTGCATGAATAGTAACTGGTAAGGATGACCATTTGCAGATTTCTGACGAAACGGGATTGGAGTTTTGGCAAGCGTAAAGGACAAGAAAGGTATGTGAAGCTATCCCTCTCCTTCCTTTGGCATGTCCTAGGTGTTCTAGGCTTGAATCTGAGCTTCGGGGGTTATTCTGTTCATCGTAAGTCGATTCTGAAATTGAGCACTATTCATTCAGTGCGATGGAACTAGAATCTTTATATTTTGTTGGAAAATGTTCAAGCGTCCGTAACTTGCAGGAATGTGATCGAATTGCCTTGAAACTTCATAGATGACTCCATTAAGTGATATTTTATTATTTAAACTTTTCAAAACCACTCCGAAGGGGGTGTGATATATTATTTTCCAAAGCTTTTCTAAAACCACTCCGAAGGGGGTGTGATATATTATTTTTAAGGCTTTTCTAAAACCACTCCGAAGGGGGTGTGTACAAAACCACTCCGAAGGGAGTGTGATATTTTATAAAACTTTTTAAAAACCACTCCGAAGGGGGTGCGATATTTTATTATTATTATTACTAATATTAATATGCCCGAAGGGGCTAGGATTAGTATTATGTCGCGAGTGGCATGCCCGATGGGGCCGGGGTAGCCGTATGCCACAAGTGACATGCTTGTTACCCGAAGGGCCGGGATTATTATGCCGGGGCCGCATGTCCGATGGGGCCGGGATAGACGTATGTTGGACCGGCATGCCCGAAGGGGCCATCATTTTACGTCGGGGCCAGCATGTCCCGGTGGGGCCGGGATAGACGTATGCCGGACCGGCGCACCCGAAGGGGATTATTATTATTATTACTATTATTATTATTATTATTATTATTATTATTATTATTATCATCATTTTCATCATGCCGGAAGCGGCAATGCCCGAAGGGGCCACCATTATTATTGTTAGGCCGGAAGCGGCCGTCCGAAGGGACTATTTTATTTAAATATCTAATTCATGTCAGGTGACCTAAACTTGCTTTCTGTTGTACTTTTCTGATTTACGCTTTAGTAATGCTTTACATACTCAGTACATATTCCGTCGACCCTCCTTCTTCGGGGGCTGCGTTTCATGCCACGCGTGTACACCGGATGAAGAGAAGACTTGTTAGAAGTTGTCCCCGCGGGATTGGCGAGCTCCACCTCAGTTCGGAGTGTTGCCGAGTCAAAGTGTTCGTGTCATGGTTTTCAGCGTATGTTAGAGACTTTGCAGATAGTGTCCTGTGGATAGTGCGTCGGGGAAGTGCGAATAGATTGTAAATGTTAAAAGAGTTTGTATTTCCGGATAATGATTGCTGTTTGAAAAGTTCCATGTTTTAAGAAATTTTCGAAATGGCGGGGTTTTATTATGCGAATGTTTAAGGGTTCGCTCGACTCTGAGGAGAGTCGGGTGCCCATCACACCCTAGTGAGGTCGGGGTGTGACAACGTTCTCGTGCGCACAACTATTATACCATTCACCGAGTCCCTCACTAGAGGGCCGGGACACGTTATATATATATATGATGATGATGATGATATGATGATATGATGATATGATGATTTGGAGATGGAGGCCAGGAGGGCATATATTCCTTATTACCGAGTCCCTTACTAAAGGGCCGGGACACGAATATGTTTATGTTTATGATGTTATGATTATAAATACGAGTCCCTTACTAAAGTAGGGACACGTTATATATGTTATATACGAATGATTATGCGAGTTTGATTATAAAACACTATATTGATATTGATGTGAGAACGATATAGATGAAATATGTCCAAAGACAAGTTTTGTTTTGAAACTCGATTGTTGCATTGAATCTGTCCACCTTGTCATAGATACGATTCTCTTTACTTGTTCATGCTTTATATACTCAGTACATATTCCGTACTGACCCCCTTTCTTCGGGGGGCTGCGTTTCACGCCCGCAGGTGCAGACGCTCGTTTCGGAGATCCGCCAGCCTAGGACATCTACTCAGCTATTTCAGAGTGCTCCTTTGTTCCGGAGCATAGTTTCGTGGTATAGCCCTTTTGATATGTATATATGTTGTTGCTCGAGGGTACGGCGGGGCCCTGTCCCCGTCATATAATGTCGTTGTCACTCTCGGAGAGGTACGTGGTCACATGTGTGGGTCTATGTGTAGTTGATGTTTTGTTGTGTGGACATGACTTGTGTTTGGGGCGTACCCATTTGTAGTGGCGACCTTGCCGGCTCACGTAGATATATGTTTATTATGGCACTGTGTATGAAGGTAGCCTTCTCGGCTTATGTTTTGTTGGGACGTTCCCTATATATATATGAATGCCTTGCCGCTTTTGTGCGGTATTAACTGTTAAAGGTTGTAAATCTTCGGGAGCTAGGTAGCTTTGATATGCATACGTCTTGTCTTTATCCTTATAACGACGTGCATGCTAGTAGTGTATGACTATAGATAACAAGTGTATACGAGTGTCCGGCTCGGAGCACTAGTCATGGCCCTACGGGGTTGGGTCGTGACAAAAGTGGTATCGAGCGGTTAATCCTCGGAGTGTCCACGGACCGTGTCTAGTAGAATATTGGTTATCGATGTGTTGTGCACCACATTCATAAACGGGAAGCTACGGGGCATTTAGGATATCATCTTTCCTTCTTGATTCTAGATCGTGCGATAGAGAGCCGCTATCATTAGGATGATTCCTTCCCCGACGGATTGTTATGTTTACAAAGCGATGCCTCCGAAGAAGGCGACAGCCGCCCCGGAAGGGCAAGACAATAGTCGGGGAGACCGGTCGGCCGGAGGACTACTAGAGCCTATGCTCGAGCCGCCTCGAGGTTGGACTCCGGTCGGCGAGCTCCGCTACACCACCATTATCGGGGGAGCCTAGAGCGAGCGAGCATCGTGACCGCCCCCACCACCAGCCCCCCGGGATTCCAGCACCGGAGCCTTCAGCTCCCCAGCCGGGGCGGAGGATAGAGCTATGAGGGACGCGATCGGCTATTGACTAGATTAGTGTCGGGCGAGGCTCGCGGACACGGATGCGGAGGTGATCATGCGTACAGATATGATAGTTTAAGGGTTCGTGACTTCTTGACATGCAACCCCCGAGTTTTATGGGTCGCGACCGACAGAGGATCACGAGGATTTTATCCGGATGATGTTGCGCACATTGAGGGTAATTAGAGCCACCGAGACCGAGTCCGTGGAGTTGGCTTCGTATCGATTACGTGATGTGGTCGTTAAGCGGTATGAGTCCGGGAATTGTCCGGGGGCGAGGATGCTCCTCCAGCCGTGTGGGACGAGTTCGTGGAGGCCTTTATGGGCCATTTTCTTCCTCCGGAGGTGAGGTGAGCTAGAGTTGATAGGTTTCTACACTTGAGACGGGGATGGCGAAGTGTTCGAGATTATAGTCTCGAGTTTGACTCGTTGGCCGTGTATGCGCCCACTATTGTAGCGACATGGTGATAGGGTACATCGTTATGTAATGGGGTTGGATCGTACTTGATTGATGGTTGTTTGGCAATGGCTTCTCAACCCGGTATGGACATCGTTCGGGTGCAAGCATATGTGTCACACCCCGACTTTACTAGGGTGTGATGGGCACCCGACCCCATATTCGGAGCCGAGCGAACCCGCTAACTCTTATCTCACATATGAACTTATGAATTAGTAAGGAATAAATACATAGAAACTTTTTTTTTTTTTATAAATAGAATCTGACATCATATAAGACTCGTGACGCGAAACATAATAACATATCGGCTGCTGGAGCCGTTTACACATGACAACCCAATACCCACGACTCCGTACTGTGCAAAGTCTCTCTCCGAACAAAACATCATGTCACATATGCTCGACTCGGTAGCACTCGGGACAAGTGGAGCCTACCAACTCTGTTGGACATCTTCTATCAAGTTCGGCTCGTATCCGGGTTCACCGCGGCATTAAACGCGGCCCCGAAGAAGGGGTCGACACGAGCAATGTACCGAGTATGTAAGGCATGGATGGTAACATAGAAAGAGACGTAATCATGTGCAACAACGGTATGGAGATATAGAGCATATCATGTGGGAAGTATCCTCCATATGAGACATATCATGTATAAGGGAGTAAAGGCGTGCATATGGAACATGTCATGTGTAAAGTTTGGAATTCGTACGTATGGAACATATCATGTAAAAACAAGTTGTACATAGGGATCATATAAAGTAAGGCCGTGGATTTGTGCATATGAGTGCCGGACAACGGGGGCGGATGCCATGCATGCTTGTAAGTCATATGGTATCATAGCGCCGAACAAGTCGGCTCGCCCACATAGCGCCATGTTAAATACGTCGGGTCGCCCTCATATCCCGCGTCCCGGGCATCCGCGTCCGGATGATAGAGAGAAAAAACCAGGTGGCAATGAAACATGTCTCCTTCCCATTCCCCACATATACATGTATCCCATCCCCCAACCCATATACAGTATGGCATGCGCGAGCCCAAAGAAAGTCATGTACTCGTCGGAGGGACGTAAGGTCGGAAATCTCCGATCGCATTATGGAGTAATCAGGGTCGCTTTGTCTCACCTTGAAGGAACAATGGTTATAAGGCGAGACTACCAACGGAGGATAACATATTAAGAGAGTGTAGAACATATCGTATCGTATCGTATCATATCATATCATATCATATCATATCATGTCATATCATGTCACCATATCATATCATGTCGTATCATATCATATCATATCATATCATATCATATCATATCATATCATATCATATCATATCATATCATATCATATCATATCGTGTCATAGACACTTGCTCATGTTTAGCATCATCTTTGTCATCATAGAATCATAGTCATTGTTTTAGTCATAAAAACTTTCAAAACCGTACAATTTGGATTTGGAGAAAAATGAATATTTTGGAAAACATTTATGAACTCTTATGAAGAAAATCATGCCTTGGAATCGAGGGATTGATTAAAACAACTATTATCTGGTAGTCGGAATGATGTCCAAAAGTTTCCTTTAACGCAATACGGAAATAAGCCAAATGGAGCCATAGGAGGAAATTAGAAATAGAGGCCCACCTCGGGTCAAATGTGCGGCGTACACAATTTACGTATAATATGTTTCATAACATGACTTATGAGAGTCTTAGGGTAAACGGATCCTATTCATGCAAGTTCTAGGTGTTTAAACAATTCTTTCAACTATCGAATGAGTATTTAATTCAATTCTACTGAATGAATAGTAGTCAAGTTCGAGCTCGGATTTCTAGAATTAGGTGGTCCCCGAGACACGTATTCAAGCCCTATTACATCTAAGACATGCCAAAGGAAGAGGTGAAGCCTTACGTACCTTTTTCCGCCTCATGTGCGACTCGAAATTCAAGTTCCAAATCCACCAAATCTTCAAATTGGTCACATTTACCAAATGTTAACTTGGGCATCTAAAGGTAAATTCTCGAAGTAACACTTGTCTACGAAAAATTTCGGGCATTTCCCCTGTAAATGCGCCATCAGATCTAACTCGGCCCAAGTCAAGTAACAACAACCCGAGAATGGAACTCGGCCACAATATCAACAACAATGCCAACAATCTTACTAACAACATTCCATTATATTCAATTCGATATCAATTCAATTCATATATCAAAATGATTTAATCAACATACTACTTCGCAACACCTTCCAAATTTACGAGTTATAGCAACAATCCATATCAACAACCATGTATTAACAACATTACTCATGCAATGTAAGAATTCAAGCTAATGTCGCAATGACTTCTTCAACATTCCGATAATTGTTATAACTTCACCCGTAAGCCATCAAACCTTCATTTATCATTATGAAATTCACAATTCAACAACTAAAATATTAAATAGAGTCAATTCACTACAACTTGCCAAACCACCTACCATTCGCCGCAACAACACATACATATTCTCATGAGTTTTTCATCCGTTTCTATACATTACATTACAACGATAACAACAACCAACATACTACATAAAATTAATCCATTATTTCTACACAAACAACTACTCCATTCGCGCCATACCATGTACATACATACTTCATGAATTTCATTCATTTCCACATGCTACACACTCAACAATATGCATGGGCCATCCATACCACAAGAGAAGGGATTAAACCTTACCTTTTCCTTCAACTTCTTCACTTGACCAAGATGTGGGAACGATGAAACGAATACCCTTTCTTCCGAAACAACCATACCACGTTGTAGAGGACCCTTAAATTAATTGGGAAAGCTAGAAGAAAATATTTTTTTGGCAAGTCATTCATGGAGACAAAATTTGCAAGCCATGGCCGAATGCCATGGCTATTCTCTTCTTTTTTTTTTCTTTCTTTCTTCTCTCTCTTCAAGTCTCTTCATTTAAAATGATGAACTCTTCTTATATATATATATTCCATCACTTTTCCATATCTTGCATCTTAGTCCCTCAAGTATGGCCTCATGTCCCTTTTCTTCTCCTTCTAGAGTTTTCCCTTTTTTTCTTGATTTTCTTTTCTTTTCTTGAATTTCCTCACTTGGTCAAAGAAGACCAAGTGTCTTCCTTTGTACACTTTAGTCCATCTTTATTTACACCTTGCCCCCTCTTCTTTCTTTCCTAGAATTTTCTTCCTTATTTTGAAAATTAGTAAAGAAGGAAGTGTCTTCTTATGCAAGATTTGGCCTTTCAAGAATTCTCTTGAACCTTGTGAAATTACTATCTTGCCCCTAGCCTTCCACATTATTCCCATGATGCCACTTTGCAAATTTCTCCTTTTTACCCTTGGCCTTTCTCAATATTTCCACCCAATAATGTTCATAAAATAATATTCGTGGCAACGCGTACATTAAAAATAATTCTTGAAAATGATCTTGCCCCTCAACTTGCCACGACCTCCGGGAAATATCCGGACGTATAAAATACGGGATATAACAATATGCACGGGGGTTGAGGACCGACGTAGGGGCGTCGCACTCGATAGAGATACGATCGGGGGTTATGTAATAAGAGGGCTAATCGCCGGGCATTTGGTGAGTTTCGGGGCTACGAGAAAGGAGATTGCTGAAAATTTTGGTAGTATTTTTCTTATTTGATTTAAAAAGTTTGGCGTGACTTGATCCACGGGTAGGAGGTTCGACGACGGGGTTAGTGAGCGGGTGCCCATCACTCCATGACTTTCGGGTTAGGTGTGACAAGATGAGGCCCCCTTACCTCGGTGCCTCGATGTGGTAGGCGTCATTCGGGGAGTGTCGTCGACATCGGTGCTTGTTTCTCTTGCGGCCGTCGGGGCCATACTATGAGGAGTGTCGATTTGGCGTAATGCCGGTGGTGCGCTCGGACCTACCGGATCGATTCTTTGGTTCTTCCTCTTCGGCAGCTATGCGCCCTATAGGGCAAAGCATTCCGACACCAGCAGGCCGTGGCAAAGGCCGGGGCGTAGTTTCCAGTTCCAGCGGTCCTTCGAACCGCATATATGCCTTAACTAGCAGACAAGATCAGGAGGCGTCGCCAAACGTTGTTACAGGTATATTATCGATCTTTTCCCAGGATGTATATGCATTGATAGATCCAGGCTCTACATTATCATATATCTCTCCCTTTGTGGTTGGTAAAATTGGGATAAAACCTGAATTTATAGAACCGTTCGAGGTAGCTACACCTGTAGGGGATTCGGTTATAGCTAAGGTATATAGAAATTGTTCGGTGGTTATACATAATCGTTGCACCAAGGCGGACTTAATCGAGCTAAATATGACCGAGTTCGATGTTATTATGGGGATGGATCAGTTGGCTTCTTGTTATGCTAACATAGATTGCAGAGGCAAAATAGTTCGGTTCCGGTTCCCTGGGAGCCAGTTATAGAGTGGAGGGGATTACAAAGCATCGCCGAGGGGTAAGTTTATTTCATACCTCAAGGCAAGAAAAATGGTTAGGAAGGGCTATATTTATCATCCGGTCCGTGTGCATGACTCGAAAGGGGAAGTACCGACTCTTCGGATCGATCCGGTAGTCAATGAATTTCCAGATGTGTTCCCAGATGAACTTCCAGGCCTTCCACCTGAGCGTGAGATAGAGTTCACTATAGATGTATTGCCAGACACCCAGCCTATATCTATTCCTCCTTATAGAATGGCACCTGCAGAATTGAAGGAATTGAAGGAGCAACTGAGAGACTTATTAGAGAAGGGCTTCATCAGGCCCAGTACGTCACCTTGGGGAGCACCGGTATTATTTGTACGGAAGAAAGACGGGTCGCTGCGTATGTGTATTGACTATAGGCAGCTGAATAAAGTGACAATAAAGAACAGGTATCCCCTTCCCAGGATTGACGATTTATTTGACCAGTTGCAGGGTGCCAAGTGTTTTTCGAAAATAGACTTTGCGGTCGGGTTATCATCGGAGTGCGGGTGAGGAGGCGGACATTCCAAAGCGCATTCAGGACCCGATATGGGCACTATGAGTTTAAGGTGATGTCCTTTGGTTTGACCAATGCTCCAGCGGTGTTCATGGACCTAATGAACCGAGTATTCAAGCCATTTCTCGATCTGTTTGTGATTGTATTTATTGATGATATTCTTATTTATTCGCGGTCGAAAGGAGCATGCCGACCACTTCGAGGACGGTACTTAGGGTCCTCCAAAGATCGAAATTATATGCTAAGTTCTCTAAATGCGAATTCTGGTTGACCTCAGTAACTTTTCTGGGGCATATTGTTGGGGCTGACGGTATTCGGGTGGATTCGCAGAAAATAGAGGCTGTTAAGACTTGGCCTAGACCTACAACACCTACTGAGGTACGTAGTTTTCTCGGGCTAGGTGTTACTACAGGAGGTTTGTGGAAAAGTTTGCCTCGATCTCGGCGCCTTTAACAAGGTTAACACGGGGCGCTAAATTTCGATTGGACCGAAGCTTGTGAACGGAGCTCTCCAACCGTTGAAAGATAAGTTGACTACGGCTCCGGTCCTAACTCTTCCGAGGGGCCGGATGGCTATGTCATTTATTGTGATGCTTCTGGTGTTGGGATAGGCTGCGTGTTGATGCAGCATGGCAGAGTTATAGCCTATGCCTCCCGACAACTCAGAAAGCACGAAAGAAATTACCCCACCCATGACCTGGAGTTAGCAGCAGTGATTCATGCTTTGAAAATATGGAGACATTATCTCTATGGCGTACATGTTGACATTTACACAGATCATAAGAGTCTCCAGTACATCTTCAAGCAAAAAGAGCTGAATTTGCGGCAAAGAAGGTGGCTAGAGTTGCTAAAAGATTATGATGTTGACATCCTTTATCACCCAGGAAAGGCCAATGTGGTAGCAGACGCACTCAGCTGTAAATCTATGGGCAGTTTGGCAGATGTACCGCCAGGGAGGAAAGAGATAGTCCACGAGGTTCGACAATTAGCCAATCTGGGAGTTCGTTTGTTGGATTCTGAAAGTGAAAGAATATTTGTGCGAGGTGTTGCTGAGTCGTCTATTGTAGAAGAGGTAAAGAGGCACCAGTATGAGGACCCTATTCTTGTACATTATAGAGATACAACACATCAGAAAGGTGAGACCCCATTCGAGGTTACATCCGACGGAGCACTTCGGTTCAGAGGCAGGTTATGTGTACCCGAGGTTGCAGGGTTACGGCAACAGGTTATGGGGGAGGCACATTATGCTCGTTACTCTGTTCATCCAGGATCAACTAAAATGTATCATGATCTTAGATGCCTGTATTGGTGGGATGGCATGAAGAAAGATATAGCAGAGTTTGTTGCTCAGTGTCCAAATTGTCGACGTGTGTGTTAAGACCGAGCATCAAAAGCCAGGGGGACTATTGCAGGAGATGGAGATTCCTACCTGGAAATGGGAGGTAATCAATATGGACTTCGTCACGGTCTACCTCGCACTCCAAGGAAGTATGACTCGTCCGGGTCATCGTTGATAGATTGACGAAATCGGCTCATTTTCCGCCGCTAGGACTACATATTCGCGGAAGATTATGCCGACTATATATCAAGGAAATAGTAAGACCGTACATGGGGTTCTACGGCTATTATCTCCGACAGGGGAGCCCGGTTTACAGTGCCTAATTTCCGGAAATCTTTTCAAGAGGGATTGGGGACCCGTGTGAGTCTCAAAGCCACAAGATTTCATCCTCGGACCGACGGACGGCCGAGCGTACTATCTAGACACCACAAGATATGTTACGGCAAGTCCGTGTCATTGATTTCGAGAGGTAGTTGGGATGATCACTTGGCGCTTATCGAGTTTGCGTATAATAACGCCTACCATACTAGTATCCGGATGGCACCATATGAGGCTCTATATGGCAAAAAGTGCATCACCTATAGGCCGGTTTGACGTGGGTGAAACTAAGTTGATAGGCCCGAGATATGATTCGAGCGGTGTCGATAAGGTGAAACTTATTCGAGAGAGATTATCGGCGGCCCGAGTCGACGAAGTCATATGCAGATAATCGACGTCGACACACAGAATTCCCGGGTTGGCGATTGGGTATTCTTGAAGGTGTCACCCATGAAGGGTGTTATGAGGTTTGGTAAGAAAGGAAAGTTGAGTCCGAGATACATTGGACCTTATCAGGTTATCCGAAAGGTAGGCAAAGTTGCCTACGAATTAGATCTACCAGCTAATTTAGGGGCAGTGCATCCGGTGTTCCATGTGTCCATGCTTCGGAAGTGTATAGGCGATCCGTCTAGGGTATTTCGCATATGATGTTCGTGTAACGAGAAAAGTTGTCCTATGAAGAGCATCCGATAGCTATACTTGACCGTCGTATCGAGAGATTGCGAACCAAAGATGTGGTTTCGGTTAAAGTATTGTGGCGGAATAATAACGTGGGAAGAGATGACTCCGGGAAGCTGAAGAGGAGATGAAGAAGAAATATCCCCAATTGTTTATTACGCTTGCAGGTAATCTAAACTCCTTGCTTAAATATGTAAATGATCTGATCAATCTATGTGCTATTAATAAAAGAACCCTTTTCCCCGATTCTTATAAGACCGGAAGGGTTAGAACAACATTCGAGGACGAATGTCCTAAAGGGGGAAGAATGTTATGTCCCGTATCTTTACATAGGGACATTATAAAGCTAAGTGCGACAAGTTAAAGACAAAGCGGTTTTAGGGTTCCTGTAAGGGTTTTCACCTCCCGATTTCGTTTCTATGCACAAGTTGCCTATGGATTTCGTTTGGTATAAGAAAATTATTGGAGAATAAGGTTAATTAACCAAGATTGGATGACTAAGTGAGATTAAGAACTTAATTACATCATTAGTGAGCCTAAGTGGCCGTGTGGGCCCCACTTGTGGTTTGGCCAACTCTTATTGGCTAAGAACTTGGGTGGGACACATGTCAACTTTGTGGACTGCATATATAAGGAGGATTGTCTGATTCATAATTCAATTAAACTTTCATTTCAACATTACAAAGTTAGAGAAATTTAGTGATAGAGAGAGAGGCTCTCGGCTACAAGCTGGCCGAGAACACCCTCCTCCAAATTGATCCAAAAAAATTGATTTTCCAAGCAAATTAACTCCTCATCAAGTGTATAAGGACGTGTAGTAGTTGTTGGGAAGAGACAAGGAGGTGTAGCATTCAATAGAGTTAAAGATTCGGCCAAGTTTGAAGGACAAATTGCAAGGTAAGAATGATCATTGTTCTTGTGTTGTATGATGATTTGAATGTATAATTCATGCATGTTGTTGTTGGATTGTTGTTGTGGTTGAATTTGAGGTTGAGCCGTGAGCTTGGTGAAGCAATGGTTGGTTCCATTTTGCATGTATTGTTGGTAAATAAATGTATGTCAACATATGTAATTGAACAAAGATTGTAGAAATTGGTTTATGATGTGCATGTTAGAATTGGGCTGTTTTCTTAAAGTTTGAATGAGCCATGTGTTGTAGATTTGAATGGAATTATGTTTGGTTTTCTTGTACATGTATTGGAAATGGATTGAAGGTGTTGTAGTGTGGATAAATGAGTGAAAATCATGGAGTTGTAGGGATGGCATTGAAACCGTGTAAGGGGAGTTTATGGACTGTTTTGTGCCAAGTTTTGATTGTTGTTGTTATGCACATTGTGGTATATTGCATGTATGTTGAATATGTGAATTAAGGTGTTAATGAAACAAATCATGTTGAGGTGTATAGGCAGTCCAAAACCGTGGACTTTGTTTTGGGTACTAGAAGTGAAGTAATGTTGTTGAATGTTGTTATGAACATGTAGTAAAAGTGAAATGGTATTGTTGTATGGGCTGTTTGGCCGTGAGTTGGGACTGAATAGAATGATATACAAGCTGTCCAAAGTCCCCTAAGTCATGTTAAACAAGTTTGGAATGATATAAGAAAGAATGATTAGTAATGTTAGCTTGTAGCACTAGTTGGTTTGTATGCGAACGAAACGTCGTCTAAATGTTTGAAAGGGATTGTGAGCGTCAGAGTGCGTGTTAAAATCCTTTGTAAACTAATTGTAGCTCTTGATATCTTGATATAGGATAAGTGTTGTTGGGGCAGCAAGTACAAGTTATTATACGACTAAACGCTAAAGGTACGTAAAGCCTACTCCTTCCTTCTTTTTGGCATGTTCTAGACGTAAGTAAGATATAATCCGAGCCTCGGGGTAACTCCACTCTCTAACTCCTAGTATGACATGTGATTGTTATTCATCCTTAATGTTGAAAATGTTGGAATGGTCGAGTTATGATCTCGCTATCTATTACATGATTGACTTGTATGTAACGTATAGGAGTTCTTTTTCTTAAAAGGAATTGCATAGGTATGTTGGGTTTTTATCAAATGTAACATGCTAGGGTGATACATGTACATGAATCTTGAAACGTTCCTTAATGTAGTTTATGATGGTAATTGGAAAGAATTTAATGTGATTAGTGTCCTGATGTCCGAGAACCGATTTAGTTTACTATTCATTGAGTCTCAAAGATGTTTTACTTTTATGTGGTTGCTTATTATTCTGCTCGTGCTTACCGCTATATCCTTCACTGAGTCCCAGGCCAGGGTACGTTCTCGTGCGCACAACTATTATGCTATTCACCGAGTCCCTCACTAGAGGGACGGGACACGTTATATATATATATATATGATGATGATGATATGATGATATGATGATTTGGAGATGGAGGCCAGGAGGGCATATATTCCTTATTACCGAGTCCCTTACTAAAGGGCGGGACACGAATATGTTTATGTTTATGATGTTATGATTATAAATACCGAGTCCCTTACTAAAGGGCCGGGATATGTTTTATATATGTTATAGTCCCTCACTGGGGTCGGGACATGTTATATATGATATATGATTATACGAGCTTTGATTATAAAACACTATATTGATATTGATATGAGAACGATACGGATGAAATATGTTCAAAGGCAAGTTTTTTTTTTTGAAACTCGATTGTTGCATTGAATCTGTTCACCTTGTCATAGATACGATTCTCTTTACTTTGTTTCATGCTTTATATACTCATTACATATTCCGTACTGACCCCCTTTCTTCGGGGGCTGCGTTTCATGCCGCAGTGCGGACGCTCGTTTCGGAGATCCGCCGACCTAGGATATCTACTCGGCTATTTCGAGTGCTCCTTTGTTCGGAGCATAGTTTCGTGGTATAGCCTTTTGATATGTATATATGTTGTTGGTCGACGGGCCCTGTCCGTCATATGATGTCGTTGGTACGGGGTCACATGTGTGGGTCCGTGTGTATGATGTTTCGTTGTCACTCTTAGTACCCATTTGTAGTGGGGCTTGCGTGATATATGTCACATGTGTGGGTCTATGTGTAGTTCCCCTATATATATTGATGTTTTGTTGTGTGGACATGACTTGTGTTTGATATGGTCTTGTCTTTATACCATTTGTTCATGCTAGTAGTATATGGCTATAGATAACGGGTGTATACGAGTGTCCAGCTTGGGGCCTACGGGGTTGGGTAGATATATGTTAAACCATTTCGGGACTCAATGAAGTAAGGCGGCATTGTGGGATTCGCCTAAAGGTAGCCTTGGGACTCGGCTTATGTTTTGCCGAACTAATTAATCGTTCCAGAATATATACAAATATATATATATATGAAAATTTGCTCGGAAACATATCATATTCATGTGCGGTATTAGAGATCATAGTCATATATCGAATCAAGGTTGTAACTCTTCGAATCACATACGAACTATCGAAGTAGCTTTGATATGCATGTTCGAGTCGTTTAAAAACATCACTCTTTTGAAACGCAACTTTATATAATTTTTAAATCCAAATCTTACTAATGACATAAAGACCATATCTTGGTTATATTAAGGATATGAATATCGAGAAACAAATAAGAATCATAAACATGCTCGGAAACAAGAATCAGTATATCATGTGAAATGTGTCATAACTTACTTCCAACTATGGACATGCCAAAAGAAAGAACGGACGTTCGTAGTGAGCTTTACATACCTTAGCCGCTTCCTAAATTAATCCAAACTAATGACATAAAGACCATATCTTGGTTATATTAAGGATATCACGATCAAATAAGAATCATAACGTCATTAGAGTAACAATCGTCAGCCATAGCACATGCCTTAAGAACTCAATTCCACATTAACAAACTTTCTCGACTTCTATAAAAATTTCGGCATAAGAACTCAATCTCCCCTATAAAAATTTCTCCACGTCCCGTCGAGAATTCAACTCGGCCAAATCAACAACAACCAAACCAACAACCATACCAACAATATCCATAGGTGATTCAAAACACATTAAACATTAATAATTTCTCTCTACACAATTCGACAACATTTCATTCATATTCAATCTAACTACGACAATACATTTCTTTCTTCCAAATTTATCAATGACACCAATAATCCATCCATTTACAACATTATTTCCATAAATTCAAGGAACTATGTTAGAATCACTTTAAGTTCTAATCAGCCCGCAACCAATTACAACTTCGATATGAGTCATCAAACCTTCATTTTCATCACACATTCCATAACAACAACAATTAAAATACTAAGTAAAATGAGTCCATTCCTTCCACATCAAAGCAGCCCATTCTCGGCCACAACACCCACATACATGCTTTCATGAACTTTCATCAATTTCTATATATTACAACATGTACAAAATATGCACAACCACAACAACCAAATTGCTAAATAAAATTAATTCATTTGTTCTACACAACACACTATATTCGGCCACAACTTCAACATGCGTATTCTCATGAATTCTCATCTGTTTCTATACCTTACATTTCAACAACAACAACAACCAACATGCTACATAAAGTTAACTCATCACTTCAATACCATACAACACATATACGACCAAACATGGCATGTACATGGCCATACACCAACACACATATTTTCATATATTTCATCCATTTCTACATTCTACGACATTCACAATCATCCATAACATATAAAAGAAGGTTAAACTCTTACCCTTTCCACTTAGCTTCCTTCGTGGCTAGAATTTGTAACTCACAAAAATAGATGTTCTACTTGCTCCAATGACCACTTCACCTTGCTAGGGACCTTCCAATTAGTAGAAAATAATTTTTGAGAAATTTTTTTTTCAAGGTTCTTGCTTTTCCCAAGCTTGGCCGAACCTAGCTCCCTCTTTCTTCTTTTTTTTTCCTCTCTCCAACTTCTTATGTTGTAAAAAAAATAGTGAACCCTCTAGATGACTTATTCTTGCTAACATATATATATATATATAGCTCCCACAAGCATGTGAGGGGCACATGTCCTCTTTCTTGAAACTCCTTTAATATTAAAAAAAAATAAGATGACTAATTGTTCCCTTTTTCTAGAATTTTCTTCCTTTTTCTTTAAATTAAAAGATGACTTATAAGCCTTGGTCCATACATATAATCACATGGCCATAAAATAATGGGACCCACATACATATACACACACACTCCACACGGCCAAATGGCCCTTTTCAAGAATTTTCAAGACTTTTTGTGAAGTTCCCATTTTACCCCTAGCCTTCCACAATATTTTCATGAACCCCTTTGTGAATTTTTTTTCTTTTTACCCCTTAAACTTTCATACCAATAAAAGATGACCACTCAACTTGTACATTCTAAAAAAAATTTATAACCTTATCCTCAACTTCCCGCCATTACCTCGGAATATTCAAATGTACAAAATGCGAGGTATGACAAGGCGGGCTCGGATTGGTTTGATACCCGTCCGTGGGCCCCGAGACTTCCCCTTGCATAGTTCTGGTGTTTTTTCTTTAGAATTTAGCATCCTTATCACCCCGACCCCCGAGTATGATCACTTACTTATCTGCTAAATCTATAATGAGGATTTGTATGTATATAATCTTGACACGTGACTATGATGGCTAAAGTTCTATTTGATATGTTCCCGAAGAAACATTCGGGAGAAACTGGATTTGACTATGACTATTGGCTTGGTTTTTAAATAATAGTCTGTTTTGATTGTTCTATGGAATTTGTGTAAATGTATGAAACTGCATATAGATCCCACGAGTACGCTCGTGCTTACTATTGTTACATCCTTCTCCGCGTCCCGGGCCGGTTGTTATCGTGCGCACAATCCGAAGTATGATGAGTTTTCGAAGTATGATGAGTTTCTGATATGATATGATATGTTTCCGAAGTATGATGTGTCCGGTACGCCGAGCCTCTCTTGGCCGGGTACCGTGCATATATGATATGATGTTATGATGTGTGACGGAGATACGGAGATATGCAAAACTTTCGAAGTATGATGAGTTGTAGCGCCCGAGGCAGGAGGGGCGACTACGTTCTGTCCGCCGGGTCCTATTACGGGCCGCATAGGGTATGTGATATGCCAATATGATGATGTGATGACATGATGATTTGATAACGTGATAATCTGTTGATATGATAATCTGATGATATGATAATCTGATGATATGATAATATGATGACATGGCATACGTATATGATGATTAACTACTTATGTCACTCAGTCCCGTTATGGGTCGGATATGACACATGATATTGGTATGTATGACTGTAACTCAGGAATAAGCATTTGAGCATCCTGACTATCATATTTGTCTTCTGTGCCTCTTATGTGTGATTTGTATTTCAGACGTACGCACCTTGCTATTTTTGGCTGATATGCTCACTTTCTGTACCCCTTACTTCGGTTGTGACCTTGTTTTCTGTATTCCATGCTTTACATACTCAGTACATATTCCGTACTGACCCGCTTCGGGGGCTGCGTTTCATGCCGCGCAGGTACACCCAGAGATGAAAGCCGAAGCTAGTAGTAGAAGATGTTCGGTGGATTGGCAAGCTCCATTTCCTCGAGTCTTTTGTCTAAGTCTTAGTATTTATGTTATGACGAGCTTTTGTTCTACGTTAGAGACTTTGCAGATAGGGTTCGTACAGTATGTGTCGATTTTGTAAGCGGCTCTGTAAGCCGTTGTATTATTGTGCATTGTATTACGGGTTTTATATGAGTACAGATTTTATATGATTTGATAAATATAAAAGGCATGTTCGTTTTCTGAAAATTTTTCATTATGTACGTATGTCATGTTTTACGGGCCCAGTTTGGTTATGAATATTACGAGCGTCAGTGGGTTCGCTCGACCTTAAATAAGGGTCGAGTGCCCATCACACCCTATCGGATTGAGGGTGTGACAAATTGGTATCAGAGCAGTTTCGTCCCTAGGGGTTGTCGCAAAGTCATTTCCGGTGAGAGTCCATTTATGGTGTGAAGCGCGCCACATTTATAAACAGGAGGCTACGGGGCATCTAGGATGGTTACTCTTCTTTCACTTCTTAGATCGTACCATAGAGCCAAGTCATAGGAGATGAGATTTCTCGTACTAACTTTTGACTGCGGCAGGAGAAAGGCATCGACAGAAGAAAGCGATTAACGATATTGGAAGCTATAAAGCACGCAGGTAAGCAAAGGTATGTAAGACATATGTCGGGTGAGTTATTGAAGTATGATTGAAGTACAAGTTGAGAACTAAAAGGGAAAGTAAACAAGAAAGTGTAACAGGTGCCGTTTGAGTTGGGCATACGAGGTATGTTCATTATTTTTGTACTGTTGATGATAATGGGAGCCCTGTGTGGCTGTGATATAATGTGATATGCATATATATATGTTGGCCCTGTGAGGGATTGTTGGTATTTCCTGTGTACAGGTTTTGAGATGGTAACAGTTACAGAGGAAACTCTGCCGAAATTTTTCCAGAAATAAAGTGAGAATGAGATATAGGTTTGTAATATGTCTTGGAAGGTCGTGCCAATAGTAATGAAAAAAAATTGATTAAGCTACGAGTACGGCCGACACCGAGAAAGAAGCTAATTATTGAATTATGGATAATAATAATTATAAGGTCGATATTGATATGGTATAGAGAAATTGAAAAGGGCTTATGACACTAAGAGATGATTTAGAGAAGACTGGCAAACCTTGATAGAGAGTTATTTATGGTATCGATTGAATTGTTAAGCAAGGACGAATTATGACGAGCTTATAGTAAAAGAGGTAATAGTATGATTAAGGCGAGAGTACGGAGGAGAAGAATTGCAATGAATATGAATGTATTGATAAGACAGTTTGTGTGGTATTAAGGATAAAGTGGTCAAGAAGGGTAAAAGGTTAAGAAGTGTTATACTATGAGAATGAATATGAATGGGATAATGTGAATATAATGAGGATTGTTAGGAAATGAGTAAAGCCTAGTGAGACTGTCACGACCCAACCCCGTAGGCTGTGACTAGTGCCCGAGTTGGGCACCCAGACACACTCAACAAACCCGAATCACACATAGCTGGCTTACGCGTATACAAATATCAAATCGTCTCAAATTATTTCAAACTGTCTCAAACACATCCCAAACTCAATCATATATATATCGGAAGCCGACAAGGCTATCAAATGGCGCATTGGCCCAAAACATTTAACATACAAACCCATTTGTACAGGGTAGGCACACAACCCACATATACGTCTACAGACCTCTAAACAGACCAACAGACTCATATGATGGGACAGGGCCCCGCCGTACCCCTGAACAAATACATACAGATGCAGCGAACGAGTATATACCAAAATGTGGGCTCCGGAATAGAAGGAGCACTCCAACACAGCAGGATAGGTGTCTTAAGCGGCGGATCACCAGGCGGGGCGTACGTATCCGGGCATGAAACGCGACCCCGAAGAAAAAGGGGTCAGTACGAAATAAAAATCGAGACTACGCCAAGTCGAGTTTGTTTGTTATGACTCTGGACTTATGTTAGAGACTTTGCAGACAGCGTCGTGGGTATTGGTTGTCGGTCTGTAAGCGGCTTCGTCAGCCGATATGTCGGTCCGTGTTGTGTATCGAATTTTGTATGATTATAAATTTGTTCTAGTTGAAGGCTAGGAAAAAAAATCTATATGTATTTTATCTTATTTGATTTAAAAATTTTGACGTGATTTTATGTGCAGCATGAGTCTGAGGGTTCGCTCGGCCCTAAATAAGGGTCGGGTGCCCATCACACCCTAGTAAGGTCGGGGTGTGACATGAACCCACGACTCTGTCTGCAAAGTCTCTAGCGAATAGTCAGAACACATAGCATGCATAATCTGACACGGCAGCACTCCAGGAGCAAATGGAGCTTGCCAACGCCGCTGGAACATCTCCTACAAAGCCCGTACTCATCTGGGTGTACCTGCGCGGCATGAAACGCAGCCCCCGAAGAACAGGGGGTCAGTACGGAATGTGTACTGAGTATGTAAAGCATAGAGACCAACAAACAGAATTATAACTAAACAGAGGATACGGAACACAAATGTAATAACCAGAGTGTCAGAAATGCTTACTCATAAAACATAAGCAAATGCATAGCAGAAAACATGCCATAGCCGGTCCCCATCATGGGACTCGGCAAACAGAAGGTGGTCGCCCGACACCGGCGCCACAAGCATATCATATCAAATTGGAATGTGCACATATCATAGTATATCGATGGCCATATCATATCATATCATATCGAGTGTGTACATGGCACAAAGATACTCCACAACCCATGTACATGTATACCTGCCCCCTCACATCGAGGCACGGCGAACAATGCAGTGGAAAACGCTTGATAACATATCCTGGCCCGGGCTCAGTGAAGGAAGCATTGAGGCATCCACGAGTGGAGTAGTGAGAAACTAAATGCAACATAAAATGTACAATATATACAGAGATCGGACGAAATAATCAAACGACATACCATGAAAAAGGGGCCGAACGAGTCATAGCACATACCTTTTGAAGGCCGTGGAGGATTCTTATCAAAATAGGACTTCAGGGGCCATTTGTGCATATCAAAAGATAAAACATATACAGAAACTCGACAGTGTAACTCAAATGGCAGACCTTATAGCGGACATTTGACAATAATCAAAACATAAGTCCTTCGGATATCAGAATGGTTCGTGTCAGAATAGTCTTTCCGAAGCAGTTTTAAATTCCAAAGTAGCTCATAAGACTCGATACAATAATTATAACAGTTATTCTTTAGAAATTAGAAAGGTAGTTAAAAGTTTTCCTTAGTTTTCATTTTAAAGAAAATCAAACGGAATATCAACACAAAGTTCGAAAATAGTGGGTCCGCCTCGGGTCAAGTAAGGTGGCGTACCCAAACAGTGCGTATTAAACCTTATGATGTCATTTATGAGAGGTATAAGATAATCGGATTTCATATGTACAAGTTCTAGACACTTGGATGACTTGTTGAAACAATCGCAACATAATTACTTCAATTCTACTGAATGAAAAAGGGGCGTTTTTGGACGTGGATTCCGAGGAGTAGAGTTGTCCCCGAGGTCCAAATTCAAACCTAGTACATCTAAGACATGCCAAGATAAGGAATGGGGGAGCTTTACATACCTTTTTTGCCTTTTACGCTTGCCAAACTTCAAGTCCCGTTTCGTCCAAAACCTACAAATGGTCACATTTACCAATTTGCTATTCATAAGGCTTAAAGTTTCAATCTTAATCAATACTTGTCTATAAAAATTTGGGCAGCATCTCCCTTACATATATAACACCCCCGAGATTCAAACTCGGCCAAAACAACAGCAACCATACCAACAACAATATAAACAACATCAACAATCGACTAGAAACGCATTCTAGCGCCAATAGTCTTATTTCCCAAATAATGCAACAACTCCAAATCCAACTTTACACTTATAAGTCAATATCCATATTTTCATGTTCACATACTAATTCAAGATCATTCAAACATAAATCAAGAGTATTCAAGCCTTATATCCCATGTTCAACAATTTCATATTCCATCCAAAATTCTCATATATGCAACAAAACCATTCCAACACATTTTCTCCTTACTAATTCATCTCCAATAACAACAATCTACACTTTATCAACTTCATTATTTTAATATCATAAAATCGCATTAATATGACATAATTTCTCTACATTCCATTTTCATGCCAACTTCACCCATATAATCTTCATTTACATTGTGAAGATCACAACAACACAACTAACATATTAAACGAAATAAATCCATCATTATTTCACCATAACATAAACCACGGCCAACATGGCAATTTTCCACCTCCATCCCATTTTCGTTCAACTTTCACCTCCAATGCAAATTTCACAATGACCACAATTATAATACAACATAAAATTCAACTCATCCTAACTATACATCTTTGCATGAATTCGGCCACATGCACGCATGCACTTCTACTTTGCAAACTTCCATATTTCTATTTATTCTACTCATTTCTATATACTACAACACAAACAAACCTTCATAACACAAATAGAAGGGATGAATTCTTACCTTTTCCTTCCAACTTCTTCACTCCCCTCAAGTGTTGAATTGAAGAAACAAGAACTCAATCTTCCGAAACAACTACGCCAAGTTGTAAAGGGACCTTGAATTAGTATGAAAACCACAAGAAAATAATTTTGGAAGCAAGATTTTTGGGGGATGAAATGGGGAGGGGCTGGCCGAATGGCCTTCTCTTCTTGCTCTTCTTGTTTTTTTTTTCGTTCTTGCTCTCCCTTTCTCCTTCTTTCTTTCTCTTGAAGCTTCTATATATGAAGCCAATTATCACATGGGAATTTAATTAATTCCCATGGATTTGGGCCATATGCATGGCCGGCCACCCCTTGGCCTTGGGGCAACCTTGTTTTTTTTTTTTTAAAAAATTATCCAAGCCCAATTACTTAGTCCATTTGTTGGATGATTCATGAAACCATTTTTGAAATTCCAATTTTGCCCTTAGCCTTTTCCAATATTTCCACCTCCAAAATTTTCACAACCAACTTATGTGTCAAACAAGATCAATACATAGCATTGTCCTTAACTTGTTACAATTATCCCAAACTATCCGAACGCGCAAAATACGGGGTATAACAGTAGACATGCTCGGATCGCAAGAATAGAGTTACCCCGAGGCTCGTGTCATAGCCTACTTACAACTAAGACATGCCAAAAGAAAGAAAGGTTAGGCTTTACATACCTCATCCGCTCTCAAAGCTAATCCAAACCTAAGTCTCGGTTGCCCAAGATCTACAATAACGTCATTAAATACCAAACATTAGCTATAGGTGTTTTAGAAATTCAAGCCCAAGCTAGCACTTAATTCTACAGAAATTTGGGCAGCATTTCCCCTGTAAATTCAACAACCCCGAGAATTCAACTCGGCCAAATCATCAACAGTAACACTAACAACCATATTTACAACAACAACAATCAATTCAAAACGCATGCTAACATTAAATACTCTTTTCTACATAATTCAACAACATTCCATTATATTCAATTCAACTACATACATTCAAACCAACATCAAAGCTCACATGTTCAAGTACTAATCCGAGATCATTCAAACAAGATCCAAGAACACTTCAAACAACCCGCACAATATTCAAAACAACCCAATCAAAGCTCCACTCCACCCGAAACCATCCCAAACCCGAGAACAACAACAACAACACATTCTTCTCTCCCAAATTCATGAACTACACCAACAATCCACACGTTAACAATGTCATTCTCATAAATATAAAAACTACTTTAAAATCACGTTAACTTCCAAAACAGCCCGCGACAATTACAACATCACTTGAATAATTAAACTCTTATTATCACCATAGAACCCATAACAACAACAACCAAAATACCATATAAAATCAATTCATTCTTTGCCATACAAGGGGGTGCCATATTCGGCCACCACCACCACACACAAGTTTCATGATTTTCATCCATTTCTACACACTACAACAACCAAACATGCTAAATAGAATTAATTCATCACTCCTACAGAACATACACCTATACGGCTACAAGCCATCCACATGGCTCAACATCAACATGCACACTTCCATGAATTTCATTCATTTTTACATACTACAACATACACAAACCACTCATAACACATGTAAAAAGAAGATTAATCTCACCTTTTCTACCAAACTCCACAAGTTGGCTAGGGTTTGCAAACGACAAAACGAATGATTTGTTGACTCCAACAACTATTTCACGTTAAAGAGGACCTTCCAATTGGTTGATTTGCTAGAAGAAACTATTTTTTTATGGAGATTCTTGGACCTCAATTTTTGGTTTCTATGGCCGAATGGTCTTCAACTTTTGTTCTCCAAGGTTCTCAATTTTTCTAAGTGTGGAAGATGAAGAATGTGACTAATTAGTCATCTTTTGTACACTTATATGAATTATACAAGTGTACCATGACCCACACATGGGTTGGACCAACTAAATTTGGCCAAACCATGTGTGGGATCCACACCACCCACACGGCCACATGGCCTTTAATTTCATGAATTCTGAACTTTTCATAATTCACTTTTAGCCCCAAATTTCCCTTAATATCTCATGCCAATAAAATCATAAGCAACTTATGCCTCAAAACAAAATCGAAGGTCAAAAGTCTCTACCTCGTATCCCGGAATAGTCTCATCCCTAACTTATCATGGTTAACTCGGATTATCCCAATGTACAAAATACGAGATATAACATCTGTCGTATAAATTCTCCCACTTTTAGTAGCCCGCTAGTTCTGATCATCTTGCTTAAATCATCTTATAATCCCCTTTACGCAACTTGTAACATCTTAGGCACATTATCCCGTGTCGTTTCTTTATCTGTAATTCGAACGCTTCTATCGTCCCTTTGCTCAGATCTTGCTCTCAACTTTCCAGTCACATATTATGTTGCAACCTTTACAAGAATATGCGAAGGTGCTCAATTTTTGCCCAAGAAATACCTTAGCGTGGCTTCACTAGTCCTTATGTTTTACTTTGCCTCCGCCTCTCTTCTCTTACAACCTGTATCGGAATAGATCTTTGGTCCCACCATAGCCATGTCCTGCTTGTCCTCTGTACTAACTCTGTTAGAACTCGTATTTTTGTACATTGGAACAATCCGGATTTAATTATGATAAATTAAGGACAAAACTATTTCGGGATACAAAGTCGTGATTTTTGACCTTCGATTTTATTTTGAGATATAATTTGTGCATGAATTTATTGGTATGGAACAATTAGGAAAATTTGGGACCAAAAGTGATAAAAATTGGAAGATGAAAATCATCCACAATTCCATGTTGGCCGTGTATAGTGGGAGAGGGATCCCACACAAATTTGTGTCATCTTTTAAGTGATCCAACTCATTAATGTGGGCCAAGGTAATTGTACACTCCATTTAAGGGATAAAAGATGACCACTTAGTCTTCCATTCATTCACCACACACTTAACACTTAGAAAAAAAAAAGTTGAAGACTCCCTCCATTGAAGCTCTCGGCCGTGAGCTCCAAATATCAACCCCCATTTTTAGCTCTTCCAAAATTATTCCATTGATGTAAACCCACTATATTGGGGTCCCTAAGTAGCGTGGAAGCATAGTTGGAGCGATCAACCTATTATTTTTCATCTTTTGGAAACCCTAGGCTATTGGAAGTTGAAGAGAAAAAGGTAAGATTTGATCTTGTTTTTGTGTTATGAAGGTTATATTCATGTTGTAGTATCTTATAATGGAGGAAAATCATGAAATATGGAATGTTGGAGATGAGTTGGGTTTGTGGTGCTTGAGCCGTGTGGTGTGTGTGTGTGTGGTGTGATATTGAATTGATGAATTAATGCTTAGTTAGTTTATTATGATCATTGTAAGGTGAATAACAATTGGGAATCATCCATATATGTGTAGTGTTGATTGAAATGGGTCACATTATATGACAATGAACGAATGCATGTCGCTTAATGCTTTAGTCGTCGTCGCTATGAATTCTAGGTTGGAAATGAATGGTTATTGACTCAAAATGATGTTGTTAATGTTGCGGACTGTTTTTGGAGGTTATTGTATGTTTAATGTAATTGGTATATTGATGAGATAGCATTGTTAGAATGTAAATTGTGGATACAAACCATGATTGGAAATGAAGAAAAGAGTTAGAGGGGTCGTCTCGGTTAGAGGCTGTTTCGGGTAGCTTGGGAAAATTTATGGATTGTTGGAAATGTTGTATGAATTGCTTAGAATGTCTTGAAATGTTGTTGGTATGGGTTCGGGTTAGTATGTGAACATATAAGCGTCGATTTTGGCTTGAAGGTAAGTCGTCGAATTGAATTTATGAAAGTTGATAAATGATGGCAAATAGAGCTATTATTGTTGTATTACCTTTCGGATTAATTATTAATGTTTTTAGGTTGGTTGTTGTTGTTGTTGTTGATTGATATGGCCGAGTTAAATTCTCGGGGTAGCCTATTTACAGGGGAAATGCTGCCCGAATTTCTGTAGAATTAAGGGCGAAATTGGAATTTAATGCCCAAAAAGTCTTTAGCTAATATTTGGCATTTTATGGCTTATTTTTAGATCGTGGGCAGCCCGAATCATAGTTTGGACTTAGCTTGAGTTGGATCATATTGGAGAGCGTTTGAGGAATGTAAAGTAACCTTTCTTTTTGGCATGCCTTAGTTAAAGTAGGCTATGATACGAGCCTCTAGGAAACTCTATTCTCGCAATCCGAGCTTGTCTATGATTCTCATGTGTTTCCTTGGTATTCTTGTGCTCATATGCCATAACATTGATCCTTATATCCTTGAAATTCATAATTTATAAAGGTGTCATGAAAGCTGATTTTTGGTTTTAAAAGCTTATTCTTTAGCGATTCCAAAAGTTCAAACGCCCATAACTTTCTCAGAAAAGCTCGGATTGCTTTGAAACTTTCGTAGGAGTTTGTATGATATAGAATGAGTATGTTTTTCATAGGCGGGATCAGTTCGGGTCTATACTCGTCCGTGGGTCCCGCGACGCCCTTTTATGTGAATTCGATAACTTTGAAACAAAAAGTAATAATTATTATTCCGATTTCGAATATGACTATTTTATTTATCTCTTGGATTTATGATAATGATTTTATGCATATCACTCACTACTCCGCTCGTGCCTACTATGATATCGTTCGCCGGTTCCCGGGCCGGTTCTGTTGTCGTGCGCATTATGATGTATTCCGGTGTTATGCCGTGTTCATGGTTCACCGAGTTCCTCGCTCGAGGGCCGGGTTTGTTACACCTTGGAAAAATCCCCCGTACATGTACAGTGAATATGATAATAGAGGACATGTCGTATACAATGTTTTCACGAGTAGGAGAGAGTATTAGATGACCCTTAATGCGATTTTAAAGGCATACGATGCAAGGATAGAAAGTTGATAAGGAAGGCGGATCTTACGTTGTGTATCGGATAAGAATTTTGAATAACGAGTCCACGATGGCATAATGATGTCTTAGAGAAGATTAATAATGCCCCTAATATTGATATTGAAGTGTTAAACAAGTTCCAAGAATGCTCCATAAGGATCGGAGATCAAACGAGACGACAAGAACGAAAATGGAATCTCGGGCATTATACGGTCCAATCTACGGGCCGTATAAATTATACCAGCCGTATAATTGGCCGTATAATTGGCCAAAGAAGGGACCAGCCACTGGACCGAATGTACGCCGGGACATACGGTCCGTATAAATAGTACGGACCGTATGTTGGTCCGTATGTTGTTGCCCGACCAGTTTTTAATACACTTATGGGATCATTTTCTCATTTCATTTTTTTTCACTCATCTTTCACTCTCCAACCCAAGAACCCTCTAGAACATTCTCCAAACACTTCAAGCACAAGAAAACCAAGGAAATCAAGGATCAACAACATCAAATTCATGAACCCGAGTGTATGAAACCCAAGTAAAGTTTATCTTCCTCAAGGAAAATCAAAAGAGAGAAAATAGGGTTTTGGTGCTAGAAGGGAAACTCCACTCAAGACTTGTTCTACCACCATCCAAGGTAGCGACGTGATATCAAAGGAGAACAAGCGAGAGGTAGTTAGTTAAACGACAAAGGTATGTGAGGCTAGTCCCTTCTTTCCAAATGGCATGAATCCCATAGTAGAAGCTCTTTTACTCTTCATGAGTTCATGTATTTCAAGAAGCTAAAAGCCTAGATCCGTAATGTCTATATAAGATAAGAGATATGATGTGATGATGCTACTCATTGCCACACTCACCTCATATGTTGATTCCTTCGAGGTGAGGCGATTGCTTATAATTGCCCATAGTAAGATCGGGGTTCACGACCTTCCGTCACCCCGATAGAACACAGTTAGTTGTGAGTCTCTTGCATGTATATATATGATAAGTACATTATTATGAGCATTGCATGACAAAAGCATAACATGATAAGTATAAGAGTATGATATGAGCATATTACATACACCGTGCCTAGTTGGCCGGGCAGTCACCGCCAAGGCGGACAGCTATACGTTTACACCATGGCCAAATGGCATGGGCAGCACCACTAGTGGGCGGCATGAGATGGTACCCCGGACGCGGGAGGCCTGGACGCGGGCTAATATTATTGATGATCACACCGTACCGATAAGGACGGGCTGTTATACCTCGCATTTTGTGCGTATTCGGAAAAATTGGAAATAACTCGGAATGGTAAGAAATAAGGCCTTAACTGGATCTTACTTGATATGCATGTGATGTTTAAGGAAATATTGATGCGGAAATATTGAGGAAGGTTAAGGGGAAAATTGGAACCTTGTAAATTAGTTCCGTGAATTTCCAAGAGTGATCCATCATTAATTGGGCTTACAAAAAAAGAAAGGAAAAATCATGAATTGAGGCCCAAGAGAAGAGGGGGTTGGCCGGCCATGCCATGGCTTGGCCCAACCCATGGCTTGAGTCATGTGATCAAGTCATGTGACAAATTAATATAAGGGGCATGAGAGCTTCAAGAAAATTCAAGAAACATTTGAACAAGAGAAAACAAAAGAAACAAGAAGAGAGAAGACTAGGCCATTCGGCCAAGCCTTAGAAATTTTGCCCCTCAAAACTTTGCTTCTAAAATTATTTTCTTGTGATATATATACTAATTCAAGGTCCCTCTACAACTTGGTATAGTTATTTCGGAAGATAGACCATTGGTTTTGTCATTTGGATGATTTGGTGGAGTGAAGAAGCTTGAAGAGAAAGGTAAGAATCCATCCCTTCTAATTATGTTTTGAAGGTTTGTTTGTGTTGTAGTGTATGTAAATGAGTAGAATATATAGAAATATGGAAGTTTGCAAAGTGGATATGAATTTATGCATGTGGCCGTGCATGGGTGTGTGTGGTATAGTTGAGATGAGTTGGATTTTATGTTGTATTCTAGTTGTGGTTATTATGGAAATTGTATTGGAAATGAAAGTTGAATGAAAATGGGATGAAGTTGCAAATTTGCATGTTGGCCGTGGGATATGGAGGGATGAAGTAATGATGAATTTATTTTGTTTAAAATGTTAGTTGTGTTGCTATGATCTCTATAATGCAAATGGAAGTTTAACGATTCAAGTTTGGCATTAGAATTGCATATATGTGTTATAGGAAAGTATGTGTGTGCTAACATAGTTGATATGCAATTATGAAAATGCATTGCTTAAGTGCTAGTTGTGATTGTTGTTAATGAATTTGAGAGATGATAATGTGTTACGAATATGTTGGTCGAAGAATGGAAGTGTCGGATGAGTTATGGTTTCGGTGGAAAGTTTGTATATTTTGCGAATAATATGTAAAATTATATGAAATGCCTCCAAATGATGTTGGAATGATGTTGATGAGTAAATGAGTATGAAAACATCCATGTTAGATTGAAAATGTGAAATTGGTTGCAAGTCGTCGCTTAGGCATAAAGATGTCTATTCGTGTTAGTAGGCGATTCGCGTTGTGGATTAACATTGTTGGTTTGGTTGTTGTTGACATTTGAGCCGAGTTAATTTCTCGGGGTGTCATATTTATAGGGGAAGTGCTGCCGAAATTTCAGTAGGCAAATACTAAACCCAAGTTGGAAGTTTGAACCTCATGAATAGTAATTGGTAAATGTGACCATTTGTAGGATTTTGATGAAACGGGATTGGAGTCTCGACGAGCTTAACAAGCAAGAAAGTTATGTAAAGCTCTCCCATTTCTTCTCTTGGCATGTCTTAGATGTACTAGGATCGAATTTGAACTTCGGGGACAACTCTACTCTTCGGAATCTACGTCTAGAAACGCCCCTTTTTCATTCAATAGAATTGAATGGTTTATTGTATGAATAGTTGGAAAAATTGTTTTAACCTCTAAAACTCGTGCAAATGAGATCCGATTACCTTACAACACTCATAAATGACATTATGAAGTTTGACATGCGTAATTTGCATACGCCACCTCATTTGACCGAATTGGGTCCACTTTGTCCGAATTTTTCCTATTACTCCGTTTGAACCACTTTGGAAATAAATAAGAAACTAAGGAAAGTTTTTAGCTATCTTTCTAATTTCTACAGAATAACTGTTATATGTATTCATTTGAGTCTGATGATCTACTTTGGAATTTGCAAATGCTAGAGAAAGATTGTTTTGATATGAAATATTTTGACATCCGAAAGACTTATGCTCTGATTATTATTAAAGGTCCGCTATGAGGTCTGTTATCTGTGTTACGCCTTCGAGTCTCTGTAAAATGTTGTATGTTATCTATTGCATATGGTTTTCTCACTACTCGCTCGTGCGGCTGTAGCCACTCTTTCTCGCGTCCGGGCCGGGGCATGTATTCGTGCATTTCCGCATTATTCACCGCGTCCCTCACTAGAGGGACGGGGCATGTTATATATATATATATATATATATATACATATGATGATGATGATGTGATGACGGGGAGGTGGCCAGGATGGCATGTGATGATTCCCTTCACCGCGTCCCTCATTAGAGGGCCGGGGCATGTTGCATGTGCATATATGTGATGATTTTACTTACCGCGTCCCTCATTAGAGGGCCGGGGCATGTTGTGTACGCATATGTTCATGATGATTTCTTTATTTATGTTACTCAGTCCATTAGTGCTTTTGACACGCACGATTTACATTCGAGGTAAGTTTATGAGGTCCAATTACTGTACTACCATTCTGTCCTCTTTATTTCCGTTTGATTCAGTTACTGTATTTACTGCTTTACATACTCAGTACATCTTCCGTACTGACCCCCTTTCTTCGGGGGCTGCGTTTCATGCCGCGCAGGTACACCCAGATGAGTTGAAGATATTAGCAGAAGACGTTCCAGCGGGATTGGCGAGCTCCACTTTCTCCGGAGTGTTGCCGGGTCTGAGCTTTATGATATGGAGTCATGTTCCGTGTTAGAGACTTTGCAGACAGTGTTGTGGGTATTAGATGTCGGTTATGTAAATGGCTATGTAAGCCGGTATACTATTATGCGTTGCGTTATAGGTCTCATATGTTGCAAGATTTTATTTGATTCAAGGAAAAACGGAAAGCATATTGTTCTTCGATAAATTTCTGTTATGTATATTTGTGTCATGATTTGATAGCCAATGTGAGTACGACTATTATGTGAGTCCGCGGGTTCGCTCGGCCCTAAACAAGGGTCGGGTGCCCATCACGCCCTAACGGAAATTGGGGTGTGACAAATTGGTATCAGAGCGGTTCGTCCTAGGGGTTGTCTGCAAAGTCGTGTCCGGTAGAGTCCTGTTTATGGTGTGAAGCGCGCCACATTTATAAACAGGAGGCTACGGGGCATTTAGGATGGTTACTCTTCTTTGACATCTTAGATCGTGCCATAGAGCCAAGTCATAGGAAATGGGATTCCTTCCGCTAACTTTTGATTTTAAAGCGGGGAGAAAGGTATCGACAGAAGAAAGCGATTAACGATGTTGGAAGTTACGAAGTACGCAGGTAAGAGAAGGTATGCAAGGCATATGTCAGGTAAGATATTAAAGTACGATTAAAATACAAGTTGAGATCAAAGAGGGAAAGTAGACGAGAAGGTGTGACAGGTGCTGATTGAGTTGGGCATACAAGATATGATTATTATTATTTTTGTACTGTCCATGATGTTAGGAGCCCTGTGAGGCCATGATATGATATGATATGCATATATATATGTTGGCCCTGTGAGGCATTGTTGGTATTTCCTGTGTACGAGCTTTTTGAGGACAGAGAGGAGACTCTAACGAATTTTCCCAGAAATAAAAAAAGAACGGGGTATAGGTTTGTGGTATGCCTGGAAGGGTCGAGCCAATAGTAATGAAAAAAAAAAGGAAATTGACTAAGCTACGAGTATGGACGACACCGAGAAAGAAGTTAATTGTTGAATTGGGTATGATGGTAACTAGAAATTTGATATCAACTCGGTGAAAAGGGATTGGGAAAGATCCGGTAACCCTAAGAGATAAGTAAATTTTAATGAAATGTTATTTAAGTACCGACCGAACCCGAGCGAGAGACGAATTATGACGCGCTTACGGTTAAAGGCGTAATAGTACGATTTGAGACAAGAGTGCAGTGGGGAAAAGAAACGACATGAAGGTATTAATGGATCTTGTGAAACAATAAGGATAAAGTGGATTGAATGATAAAGGATTAAAAAGTGTCATATTATCGGTCCGAATACGATGTAATATGAATATAATAAGGACTATTACGGAAACGAGTAAAGCCTGGCAATGAGAAGATGGCTAAAGCTACGATATGATCTATGTTGCTAGAATCTAACGACGAGCGTGAAAAGGAAGTGTTCGGGAGAACGAATAAGGAAGACTTATCAAGTTCTGTAGGGAAAGTCTGGAATACGGGTTACAGAATAGTGGAAATGATAGGGAGTGTAAGAAAAGAAAGGGGAATCGGAAGAAAGAAGTAAGAAGGGAGTGAGACAACGGTATAGTAATAGACCATGATACGCGTAATTAAGGACACAGGTACTATAAGTGACGGGAATGTGAAAAACCCGGCTATAGAAAAGATGAGGAACGGGGTATAATGAGAGCAGAAATCCAAAGGCTGGTAACTAAGGATTTATGAGTAACGGCGATCGGGGTGTGTTCATCGCCGTCGAGAATTTGGAAGCCTAGAATAAGAGGTAACCATATCCACAGGTGAAAAGTAAATACCGAGGACCAAAGGAGGGGTAAAGTAGTAATTGTGTTATGAGGATGTTTTGAAATCCGTTAAAACCTCAACTTACTCAAAAATACGTGACCGAGGTGATGCGGTAGGGTGGACGCAGTTATACGAGCGTTAAAGCGTCGTATTTCATCGGAGTTCCAAAGTTAAGCGTCTTTGAGGTGAGAGCAATTTCATGATGGGTGACCCCCCTGGGAAGTTTTTTTTGAAAACCCTACAAATTCAGACGCAAAAAGTAAATGAGAGGTGAGAATGAGTCTAGGGAAATTAAAGTCGAGGGTGTAAACCCAAGAGATTGCGCAAAACGGGGCGAATTAGACCGATAAAGAGGAAAAAGGTACATCACAGTTCTAGGATTAGGGTGAGTCAAAATAGTGTATGGAGATATCTTGTAAGCAAGATAGTGGGGACTATATGTGTACATAGGTACGCACGGGATATCCTGTGCATGGTTAGTCAGCGGATAAATATATTCCGGCAATCAACGGGGCGGTATATGGAAGGCATTAATCAGACGATAACGAGCTTCAAGTGGAAAATATATATCGAGTGCAAATATTACAAGGTAAGCTGATGTTGATTTCATTATAAGTTAAGCTTGGAGAGTGTTAATACAACGATATTGGAAAGGAAGGAAAAATGAGTGAATGAACAGCAAGGGAGTTAAAATGTCGGGATAAAAGTACCGCTTAATTGAGATCGGAAATATGGATTTAGGGCAAGGTAGAATTGGGCGATGGTATAAGCACACCCCTAAAGGGGGGGAAGCGGAGGAGAGAGATACAAGTGTAGAACGAAGACAATCGACGCTACGATGTTGTGGATATGCATGCTTGGGCTGCAGGTAAAGTTCTTTGCTGAGACAAGCTGAAGGCAAGATCTGAGAAAAAGGACGATAAAAGAATTTGGATTAAAGATAAGGTAACGGCACGAGATAATGTGCTAAAAGTGTAACAAGATGAGTAAAGAAAGATTGGAAGACAAGAAGGTTGCGTGCCAAGGACGTAGTTCCCGTTAAGGCATTTCCTATGGTAAAGTAAGAAAAGTGGGGAAAGAAAATAACAACGTAGAAAAGGAAATGACAATTTTGCGAATCGAGGTAGAGAGCGGTGCATCTAATATTCCGCATGCCTATGCTTCGCAAATACATTATGACCCTTATAATATCCCCCGTGAAGGGGGAATGTAACGAATAAGAGAGAGAAGCATTAAGCAAATGAGAAGAGTCGGCTATGAGGAATGTGTTTCACCAATAGTGGTCCTAGTTCGACGGGAAAGAAAAGCTGGCGTGACAAAGATGTGACTCCCGCAATTGTAAGGTAAGAAGGTTGCGTGCTAAGGAAAGGGTGACTTAAGAACTCCAGGCGGAATAATAACGAAAGAAGTACCCCCCACGGTTCCTATACCTACGGATAATCGAAATTACTTATTTGATTGTGTTGATTAATGCACGATGCGTGCGACAATCGTAAACCCCCCCCCCCCCGAGATACTTATGAGCCCTTATAATGATTAATTTAACATTCAAGGACGAATGTTCTAAAGGGGGGGAGGATGTTATCGCATTTTGTGCGTATTCGGAAAAATTGGAAATAATATTTGGAATGGTAAGAAATAAGGCAATGTTATGTTTTGGTCTTGCTTGATATGCATGTGATGTTTAAGGAAATATTGATGCGGAAATATTGAGGAAGGTTAAGGGCAAAATTGGAACTTTGTAAATTAGCTCCGTGAATTTCCAAGAGTGATCCATCATTAATTGGGCTTACAAAAAAGAAATGAAAAATCATGAATTGAGGCCCAAGAGAAGAGGGGGTTGGCCGGCCATGCCATTGGCCCAACCCATGGCTTGAGTCATGTGATCAAGTCATGTGACAAATTAATATAAGGGGCATGAGAGCTTCAAGAAAATTCAAGAAACATTTGAACAAGAGAAAATAAAAGAAACAAGAAGAGAGAAGACTAGGCCATTCGGCCAAGCCTTAGAAATTTTGCCCCTCAAAACTTTGCTTCTAAAATTATTTTCTTGTGATATATATACTAATTCAAGGTCCCTCTACAACTTGGTATAGTTATTTCGGAAGATAGACCATTGGTTTTGTCATTTGGATGATTTGGTAGAGTAAAGAAGCTTGAAGAGAAAGGTAAGAATCCATCCCTTCTAATTATGTTTTGAAGGTTTGTTTGTGTTGTAGTGTATGTAAATGAGTAGAATATATAGAAATATGGAAGTTTGCAAAGTGGATATGAATTTATGCATGTGGCCGTGCATGGGTGTGTGTGGTATAGTTGAGATGAGTTGGATTTTATGTTGTATTCTAGTTGTGGTTATTATGGAAATTGCATTGGAAATGAAAGTTGAATGAAAATGGGATGAAGTTGCAAATTTGCATGTTGGCCGTGGGATATGGAGGGATGAAGTAATGATGAATTTATTTTGTTTAAAATGTTAGTTGTGTTGCTATGATCTCTATAATGCAAATGGAAGTTTAACGATTTAAGTTTGGCATTAGAATTGCATATATGTGTTATAGGAAAGTATATGTGTGCTAACATAGTTGATATGCAATTATGAAAATGCATTGCTTAAGTGCTAGTTGTGATTGTCGTTAATGAATTTGAGAGATGATAATGTGTTACGAATATGTTGGTCGAAGAATGGAAGTGTCGGATGAGTTATGGTTTCGGTGGAAAGTTTGTATATTTTGCGAATAATATGTAAAATTATGTGTAATGCCTCCAAATGATGTTGGAATGATGTTGATGAGTAAATGAGTATGAAAACATCCATGTTAGAGTGAAAATGTGAAATTAGTTGCAAGACGTCGCTTAGGCATAAAGATGTCTATTCGTGTTAGTAGGCGATTCTCGTTGTGGATTAACATTGTTGGTTTGGTTGTTGTTGACATTTGAGCCGAGTTAAATTCTCGGGGTGTCATATTTATAGGGGAGATGCTGCCAAAATTTCGGTAGGCAAATACTAAACCCAAGTTGGAAGTTTGAACCTCATGAATAGTAATTGGTAAATGTGACCATTTGTAGGATTTTGATGAAACGGGATTGGAGTCTCGACGAGCTTAACAAGCAAGAAAGGTATGTAAAGCTCTCCCATTTCTTCTCTTGGCATGTCTTAGATGTACTAGGCTCGAATTTGAACTCGGGGCAACTCTACTCTTCGGAATCCACGTCTAGAAACGCCCTTTTTCATTCAATAGAATTGAATGGTTTATTGTGTGAATAGTTGGTAAAATTGTTTTAACCTCTAAAACTTGTGCAAATGAAATCCGATTACCTTAAATACTCATAAATGACGCTATGAAGTTTGACATGCGTAATTTACATACGCCACCTCATTTGACCGAGGTGGGTCCACTTTGTCCGGATTTTTCCTATTATTCCGTTTGAACACTTTGGAAATAAATAAAAACTAAGGAAGTTTTTTAGCTACCTTTCTAATTTCTACGGAGAATGAGCGTTATATATATTTATTTAGTCCGATGACCTACTTTGGAATTTGCAAATGCTCCCGAGAAAGATTATTTTGATATGAAATATTTCGACATCCGAAAGACTTATGCTCCGATTATTGTTAAAGGTCCGCATTATGAGATACGTTATACGTGTTACGCCTTCGAGTCTACGTAAAATGTTGTATATTTTGTATTGCATATGGTTTTCTCACTACTCGCTCGTGCAAGCCGCAGCCACTCTTTCCTTGCGTCCGGCCGGGGCATGTATTCGTGCACGTTCTCCGCATTATTCACCGCGTCCCTCACTAGGGGGCCGGGGCATGTTATATATATATATATATACATATATATATATATGATGATGTGATGACGGGGAGGTGGCCGGGATGGCATATGATGATTCCTTCCACCGCGTCCCTCACTAGAGGGCGGGCACGTTACATATATATATATACATGATGATTTTACATTACCGCGTCCCTCACTAGGGCCGGGGCATGTTATGTATGCATATGTTCATGATGATTTCTTTATATATGTTACTCGGTCCATTAGTGCTTTTGAAATGCATGATTTACGTCGGGGTAAGCTTATGAGGTTCGATTCTTTTACTACCATTCGTCCTCTTTATTTCCGTATGATTCGATTCTTGCCATTTAACGCTTTACATACTCGGTACATCTTCGTGCGACCCCGCTTTCTTCGGGGGCTGCGTTTCGTGCCGCGGTACACCCGGACGAGTTTGAAGATATTCGCGAGAAGATGTTCCAGCGGGATTGGCGAGCTCCATTTTCTTCGGAGTCTTTGCCGGGTCTGAGTTTTATGATATGGATTCATGTTCCGTGTTAGAGACTTTGCAGACAGTGTCGTGGGTATTAGATGTCAGTTATGTAAACGGCTATGTAAGCCGATGTATGATCATGTGTTGTATTGTAAGTTTCATATGTTGCAAGATTTTATTCGACTTGAAAAAAAAAGCATATTATTCTTCGATAAATTTTTGTTATGTATATTTGTGTCATGATTTGAGAGCTAGCGTGAGTATGACTATTATGTGAGTCCGCGGGTTCGGTCGGCCCTAAATAAGGGTCGGGTGCCCATCACGCCCTAACGGAAACTAGGGTGTGACATCCCGCGACCTTCCTTTGTACCTTTCTGATGACGTTTGAGAGAGTTTGGTATGACGATTTTCCCGACTCCCAAGTACGGTCATTTTACTTACTTTTTGAACTTATGATAATGATTTTATGCATATGGTTACTCACGACTCTGCTCGTGCGGTTTGTTGGTACATCGTTCGCCGGTTCCGGCCGGTTTCTTTGTCGTGCGCACTATGATATATTCCTGGTGTTATCTTGTGTTACGGTTCCGAGACCTCGCCATAGGGCCGGGTTCCGTTTATGGAGTTATCTTGTGATATGGCTTATGATGGGTTGTGATGATGTGTTGCGTTCGGGGTTGTACGGAGATTTGAAACCATACGGTGTTATCTTGTGTTATGGCGCCATCGACGGGCGGGCGACCATATTTTCTATGCCCTTTTGCATGCTTTCTATTTTAAAAATAAACATTTGGCATTTTGGAAATGTACTTACTTTCGATATCCGTTTCGAGTGTGACTCGGTTATTTCTCGTATTTTACGCTTTGCATACTCGTACATATTTCGTCACCGACCCCTTTCTTCGGGGGCCGCGTTTCATGCCCGCGGTACGGACGACGGTTTGGCGACCCGCCGCTTAGGGAGACCTATCCTGCTGTGTCGGAGTGCTCCTTTTATCCGGAGCCTATATCTTGGTATATACTCGTTCGTTGCATATATGTGTGTGTGTTCGGGTACGGCGGGCCTGTCCCGTCATATGATTCCGTTGGTTTGTTTAGAGGCCTGTAGACGTATATGTGGGTTGTGTGCCTACCCTGTACAGGTGTGTTTGTATATTATATGTTTTGGGCCAATGCGCCATCGGATAGCCTTATCGGCTTTCGATATATGTATATATATATGTGTTTGAGTTTGAGATGTGTTTGAAGTAGCGTTTGATATTTGTATCGGCATAAGCCAGCTGTGTGTGATTCGGGTTCGATGAGTGTGTTTGAGTGCCCAACTCGGGCACTAGTCACGGCCTACGGGGTTGGGTCGTGACATTTATCCTCTTATTAAGTAGCATTAACATAGATACAAGTGGCGTAACTTCAAGTTAGAGTTTAGCTTGACGATAGCTTGCTAGTCAGAGTTTGGTTAGCAAGGCTGAGATAGGAGTTAGATTACAGAGGTTGTAATTTTTACTTGTAGTTGGGTCATTGTTGTAATGAAGTTGGGGAAATCCTATAGGTCAGTGGGTCGGGGTTTTTATCTCCTTTTGAGTCGGGTGATTTCCATATAAAAATATTGTATCCTTTTCCTTCTTATTGGTTTTTATTCTGCAAACACATTTACAAAACATGTTAGGTAATTTGCTCTATCTAATGGCAAAAAGTAGGTAAATATTAGGACCTAGGCTTAGGTCGTGCAAACTTAACAAGTGGTATCAGAGCCGGTTCTCCTCGAAGGGTTAACACCTTAGAATTATCATGATGAATGTTGCACCTCCCACAGGACACTCAGAAGGTCAATCCACCAAAAGGCCACCCTCATCTTTCAACTTTAAAAAAGCTGATCACCTGATCAAGGACTGCCCATAATGGGAGATAGAATGGAAAAAGCGGAATCCAAAAAAGGTAAAAGAAGAATAGAATGGAAAAAGTGAAAGGCAAAAATGGTAAAAGAAGAAGCAAGCAAGGGCTCTAATAATAACTCAGGCGACGAGGTTGACCACACTACACTCATGGTTGCTGATCACTCAGAGACGGATATGGATGAAGACTTCAAGAAATGGATGAAGACTTCAAGATAAGCACATATGGGATCAAAGATAATTTGGTCGTGTCATCAAAAGAAAGAATAATATCCTTGATGGAAGACCTGATTGATGAATATGATGAGATGGCCACAATAAAAGATGAATCACTCACTGAATTCACGTGCCTGGAGGATTAATTATTGAAGAATGAGAAAAGTAGAGTCAAAACGGAGAAGGAAAATTAACTACTAAAAGAACAAGTTGCTCAACTAGGTTCATCCATCCTGGGTCTAAAATTTGAGGTTCTAAAGCCGACATTTAGAACAGGTGAGCATGAAATGAACACTGAAGAATTAGAAGTTGAGTCTAAATTACAAAGGGCAAAGAAGGAGCTGCACTTACAAAGAATAAAATCCAAAACTATTAGATCCAAACTGCTTCAAGTAGAGCGGACCTTGTAAACGCTAATCAATGGACATAAGCGTCACAACTGTTACAAAATCTCACAGGCCAAAATCACAACAGAACCACAGAGTTGGGATTTGACTTGATGGCTGAACATAGAGTGTCAAGTGATGTATTATGCACCTTATGTGGTAAGATGGGGGCCTTTGCAGAGTTGAATTTCCAGTGAACAAGAGCTACAAGATGAAGAACCTGAGAATTGCGAAGAAGAACACCAATTCCGCTAAGAAGAAATCTACAAGTATTAGGAATAGGTTCATGTGGACACTACCTTAATGGACGAAGAAGGAATTAACCCGTCCCATAGTTGAAGGAAAGAGACTCAATCTTGCATGGGAGCTAAGCTTGCACGAGACCCAAGAGCATAATGTTATAAACACCCAGGTCTTTCAAAGAAGAAGTTTGTGCACCCATAAAGAGAGAATGCTGATTATTGAGCCAAGAAGATCTATCCGTCATATTCAAAAATCCGGGGTTGTGTCCCTAGTACAAGAAGACGTATTGAATGAGCCATTCTACTAATTAATGTTTTCCAGTTCACAACTCTGGATATCTTGTATCAGGTTAATTTATTGACGTGTATCTTTATCCTCTTATTAAGAAGCATTAACGTAGATACAAGTGGTATAACTTCAAGTTATACTTTAGCTTGAATATAGCTGGCTAGTCAGAGTTTGGGTAGCAAGGCTGAGATAGGAGTTAGATTACAGAGGTTGTAATTGTAACTTGCACTTGGCTCATTGTTGTAACATGCTCTGTCTATAGGCGAAAAGTAGGTCTACATTGGGACAGACACTTAGGTCATGCAAACTTAACATTAAACTTCTTATAAACTGTATACTTTTGCTAACTAAGCAAGAAGAGAAATATCGAAAGTACCAACCCTCTCTATCGCAATTGTTTAGGGTCGGTCAATGATGCTCTTTGGGTGCATGAGTTTTTTGTACTCACTCTACACTTGTTGCACCTTTTGTGTACAGCTACCAATCTGGGCACGAGTTTCGCATTTTGTTTTAGTGATTGTCAGGGAAAAGTATCTTGGATTCCAAGGTGAGCATTTTGTTTCAGTGATTGTCAGGGAGAAGTATCAAGGACTGCCCACGATGGAAGATAGAATGGAAAAAGTAGAAGACAGAAAAGGTAAAAGAAAAAGCAAGCAAAGTTATATCCGTATTTTTGCACGTTGGAATATTTTAAGTCGGATTGCGACATGGAAGTTGTGGATAAGACTTTTAATTTCCGATTTTGTTTTTGTTTTAATGCACAAGTTGATTATTCATCTTTTCATTGGTATGGAGTGTTAAGGGTAAATTTGGAATAAGGAAAAGTTTGGGATGTTGAATAAGTTATACGAGATTGTATGGAGTTTTGGACATATCCGGTATGCAAATAAAGAGAGATCGGTATATAAAAGTTTTAGGTCTCGAAATAATTTCCGCGGATGAACGATGTTGCTACGATGGGTCGGTACCCTTTCTGATCTTTGTTACGATGCAAAGCTACGATGACTTCGGGCGGCTTTATAAAGGGGGCTTAACCCCTCATTTTCATATTAAAAAATCGGACAAAAAAAAAACGATCCCAAATATTCTAGACAATTCCCCAACCTTTCACCACTAACTTTTAGCCCGAAACCGGGTATAATTCTCAAATTCCGGTCCGTACAACAGATAGTTGTGGCTTCAAAACTGCGTATTGAGGCTTTGTGGCTTAAGTTCAAGGTGGAGGAGTAAATATATAGCATTATTATCGAGGGAAAGGTATGAATCTCTTTCTATTTGTGTTAATATTGGTTTATTTACGGAGAAGGAGCTGTAAAATCATTATAAAATGGTTCTGTGATGGAAATATGGGACAAACACCATATGGAATGTTTATGAAGTATTTTGAAATTGGAAATATTATGGTTAATGTTATGTTGGTTATGGGATGATTTGGAAGTTTACGCGAATTTTATGTAATTTTTATACTTATGAGAATTGCCTTGTTAATGTGCGGATTAATGGTGCAAATTATGAATTTGGAAGGGAAGAATGTGTTTGGTGTTGTTCTCGGGTTTGGAGACAATTTCGGGTGAGTTGGGATATGGTTTTGGTTGTTTGGAAAAATTGTGTGAATTGTTTAAAGCGTTCTTGAATATTGTCCGTATGGTTTTGGATTAGTAATCGAATGTATAAACGTTGATATTGGTTTGAATGTGAGTGAGGGAAGTAAGTATGTCGGAATATTATGAATCTTTGTGAAGTTATGTAAAAAGAGCTACTAATGTTAGAAATGCATTTTGAATTGATTGTTGATGTTGTAGTTTGGTTGTTGGTATTGTTGTTGGTGATTTGGCCGAGTTGAATTCTCGGGGTTGTTGAATTTATAGGGGAAGTGCCCTAAATGTACGTAGATAAAAGTGATGGCATGAAATTGAATTCCTAAGTGTGTATGGCTAATGTTTGGTATGGGTTGATGTTATTGTAGATTTTGAGCGTACCGAGATTTGAGTTTGGATTAGCCTAGGAAGCAAACCGGGTATGTGAAGCTTACCCTTCTTTTCTTTTGGCATGTCTTAGACGGGATTAAGGTATGACATGAATTGTGCCTCGGGGTAACTCCATTCTTAAGTTTCGAGTATGTTTGTGATTCGTATTTGTTTTTGATGTTGGTATCCTTAGCATGGTCGGGCTATGGTTCGTATGTTTTTGATATGATTGAGTTGAAATGTTGTGTAAACGATTCTTATTTGTTTCTTGGTATTCGTATCCTTAATGCGGTCGAGTTATGATCCTTATGACTTTTGTATGATTAAATTTTCAAGGTTGCAAAAGAGTTTTGTTTTCAAAAGAGATTTGTTCTTAAACGATTTCGAAACTACGAACGCCGTGAATGCTTCATCAAGGAAGGGCTCGGATCGCTTTGATACTTTCGCAAATGACTTTATGACGAGTAATGACTTAAATTTTCATAGGCGGGCCGGATTGGGTTGACGCTCGTCCGTGGGTCCCGCGACCTTCTATGTTGGTTCTAATAACCTATTTTCGAAAGAATCCAATCTGACTATCTCCCGACCCCCGAGTATGATTACTTATTTATCTTATGAGTTTGAAATAAGGATTTTTGTGCTTATGACTTTGATACGCGAATATGGTTTCGGAAGTTCGGTTTGATATATTCCCGAGTGGTTTTCGGAAGGAAATCTGATTTGACTACTGTTTTGGCTTACAAATAATGGTTCGTTTGATTAACCTATCAAGTCTTTGAAAATATTTTAAACTTGGATTTGGTTACTCACGATTACTGTTCGTGCGTTTTGTTGTTACATTTGCCGGCGGGTTCTGGCCCGCGGTATGTGTATATGTGATATTACCGCCGGGTTCCCGGCCGCGTGGTATGTGTATATGTGATATGCGTATATATGCCGGATATTACCGGGTTCCATGATATTGCCGCGGTATGTGTATATGTGATATTACCGTGGATTTGGCCGCGGTATGTGTGTATGTGTATGTGTATGTGTATATGTATGTGTGATATTGACCGCGGTGTGATGTTGACCGCGGTATGTGTGATATTGACCGGATACTTGACCGCGGTATGTGTGATATTGGCCGCCGGATGCTTGACCGCGGTATGTGTGATATTGGCCGCCGGATGCTTGACCGCGGTGTGTGTGTATATGTGGTATGTGATATATGATAACATGATGGTATGGTGATTGTTTTCTCATGTTTCTAAGTCCCCTGACGATTCGGATATGATATGGATATGCACGAATTAAGTTTTAAAAGTAAGTCTTGTGGGTTTGCGTATTGCGCTATTTTTCGGTACTACTTACTTCGGTTATGATTTCGCTTTCGTATTTTCGGCTTTGCATACTCGGTACATATTCCGTACGACCCCCTTTTCTTCGGGGGGCTGCGTTTCATGCCGCGCGGTACCCACGGATGAGCGAGATGATGTTAGCGAGAAGATGTTAAATTTGGATTGGCGAGCTCCATTTCCTCCGGAGTGCTGCCGAGTCAGAATGCTTTGTATGGTATTCGGAGTTATGTTAAAGACTTTGCAGACAGTGTCGTGTGTATGAGATGTCCGTTTGTAAAAGGCTATGTAAGCCGATGTTTCATTACGCATTGTGTTATGAATTTCATGTGTTTACTGATTTTATTTGATTTGAAAAAGACGAACAGTATGTTTGTTTTCCGAAAAATTTTCTTCCGCATTTTGACACGTTCGTGGGCCCGATACGATTATGAGAATTATGAGAGTCTGCGGGTTCGCTCGGCCCTAAGTAAGGGTCGGGTGCCCATCATGCCCTATCGGAAGTTAGGGTGTGACAAATTGGTATCAGAGCAGTTCGTCCTAGGGGTTGTCTGCAAAGTCGTGTCCAGTAGAGTCCTGTTTATGGTGTGAAGCGCGCCACATTTATAAACAGGAGGCTACGGGGCATCTAGGGTGGTTACTCTTCTTTCATATCTGAGATCGTGCCATAGAGCCAAGTCATAGGAGATGGGACTCCTTACCCTGATTTGTGATTGCGGTACCTCGAAGAATGATACCGATAGAAGGAAATGATTGATGATGTTGGGAAGTACAAAGCACGCGGTAAGCACGGGTATGAAAGATATGTGTCGGGTAAGATATTGAAGTACGATTGAGATACAAGTTGAGGATTAAAAGGGAAAGTGAACAAGAAAGTGTAACGAGGTGCGAGTTTAAAGTTTGGGCATACAAGGTATGTTCATTATTTTCGTACTGTCGTTGATGTTGGGAGCCCCGTGAGGCTGTGATATGATATGATATGATATGTATATATGTATCTTGGCCCTATGAGGCATTGTTGGTATTTCCTGCGTGCAGGTTTTGAGATAATAAGAAATATAGACGAAACTCTGCCGAAATTTTCCCAGAAAAAAAAAAGAAGAAAATGAGATGTAGGTTTGTAATGCGACTTGAAAGGCCGCGTTCACCGTAATGGTAAGATTTGAGTAAGTTGCGAGTATGGCTGACCTCGAGAAAGAAGTAATAGTATGATTAAGACAAGAGTACAGAGGAAGAAGTTGATCAGAAAAGGGTAAAGGGTTAAGAAGTGTTATACAATGAGGGTTGTTATGAAAATAAGTGAAGTCTAGTGAAAAAGTGGCCAAGGCTATGATGTGATCTGCGTAGCTAGAATACGCAGGCAAGTGTGAAACGGGAAAAACAAGCTATGGAACGAAAAAGGAAGGGTTTAAGTTAAAGATTAAGAGACTACGCGAGATAATGTGCCTAGAATGTTACAAGTTGAGTAAAGGGAATTACGAGAAGGAAAGGTTTAACCCGATATGTAGTGGACCTTGTTATGTTGTTCGTAAAATAAAGAAGGTTACGTACTAAAGACATGGCTTTTGTTTAAGGTAAGCGGTGTAATAAGGTACGTAGCGGTGTAATAACGGGAGGAAATGATTTGGGAAGTTGAAGAAGAGATGAAAAAGAAATATGATTGGTAGGTGAGAGTGCATGCTATGGTAATAAAGGAAACCCCCCTCCGAGATCCTTATAAGACCTTATGCGATTAGTTGAACATTCGAGGACGAATGTTCTAAAGGGGGGAAGGCTGTTATATCCCGTATTTTGCACGTTGGAATATTTTAAGTCGGATTGCGACAAGTTGTGGATAAGACTTTTAATTTCCGATTTTGTTTTTATTTTAATGCACAAGTTGATTATTCATCTTTTCATTGGTATGGAGTGTTAAGGGTAAATTTGGAATAAGGAAAAGTTTGGGATGTTGAATAAGTTATACAGATTGTATGGAGTTTTGGACATATCCAGGTATGCAAATAAAGAGATCGGTATATAAAAGTTTTAGGTCTCGAAATAATTTCCGCGGATGAACGGATGCACTACGAGGGTCGGGTTGCTACGGTATTACAAGATGCTGCTACAGTGACTTCGGGCAGCTTTATAAAGGGGCTTAACCCCTCATTTTCAGCCAAAAATCAGACCAAAAAAAAACAGTCCCAAATATTCTAGACAATTCCCCAACCTTTCACCACTAACTTTTAGCCCGAAACCAGGTATAATTCTCAAATTCCGGTCCAGACAGCGTATAGTTGTGGCTTCAAAACTGCGTATTGAGGCTTTGTGGCTTAAGTTCAAGGTGGAGGAGTAAATATATAGCATTATTATCGAGGGAAAGGTATGAATCTCTTTCTATTTGTGTTAATATTGGTTTATTTACGGAGAAGGAGCTGTAAAATCATTATAAAATGGTTCGTGATGGAAATATGGGACAAACACCATATGGAATGTTTATGAAGTATTTTGAAATTGGAAATATTATGGTTAATGTTATGTTGGTTATGGGATGATTTGGAAGTTTACGCGAATTTTATGTAATTTTTATACTTATGAGAATTGCCTTGTTAATGTGCGGATTAATGGTGCAAATTATGAATTTGGAAGGGAAGAATGTGTTTGGTGTTGTTCTCGGGTTTGGAGACAATTTCGGGTGAGTTGGGATATGGTTTTGGTTGTTTGGAAAATTGTGTGAATTGTTTAAAGCGTTCTTGAATATTGTCCGTATGGTTTTGGATTAGTAATCGAATGTATAAACGTTGATATTGGTTTGAATGTGAGTGAGGAAGTAAGTATGTCGGAATATTATGAATGCTGTGAAGTTATGTAAAAAGAGCTACTAATGTTAGAAATGCATTTTGAATTGATTGTTGATGTTGTAGTTTGGTTGTTGGTATTGTTGTTGGTGATTTGGCCGAGTTGAATTCTCGGGGTTGTTGAATTTATAGGGGAAGTCTTTGCCCAAATGTTATGTAGATAAAAGTGATGGCATGAAATTGAATTCCTAAGTGTGTATGGCTAATGTTTGGTATGGGTTGATGTTATTGTAGATTTTGAGCAGCCGAGATTTGAGTTTGGATTAGCCTAGGAAGCAAACCAGGTATGTGAAGCTTACCCTTCTTTTCTTTTGGCATGTCTTAGACGGGATTAAGGTATGACATGAATTGTGCCTCGGGGTAACTCCATTCTTAAGTTTCGAGTATGTTTGTGATTCGTATTTGTTTTTGATGTTGGTATCCTTAGCATGGTCAGGCTATGGTTCGTATGTTTTTGATATGATTGAGTTGAAATGTTGTGTAAACGATTCTTATTTGTTTCTTGGTATTCGTATCCTTAATGCGGTCGAGTTATGATCCTTATGACTTTTGTATGATTAAATTTTCAAGGTTGCAAAAGAGTTTTGTTTTCAAAAGAGATTTGTTCTTAAACGATTTCGAAACTACGAACGCCCACGTAATCGTCAAGGAAGGGCTCGGATCGCTTTGATACTTTCGCAAATGACTTTATGACGAGTAATGACTTAAATTTTCATAGGCGGGCCTGGATTGGGTTGACGCTCGTCCGTGGGTCCCGCGACCTTCTATGTTGGTTCTAATAACCTATTTTCGAAAGAATCCAATCTGACTATCTCCCGACCCCCGAGTATGATTACTTATTTATCTGTTGAGTTTGAAATAAGGATTTTTGTGCTTATGACTTTGATACGCGAATATGGTTTCGGAAGTTCGGTTTGATATATTCCCGAGTGGTTTTCGGAAGGAAATCTGATTTGACTACTGTTTTGGCTTACAAATAATGGTTCGTTTGATTAACCTATCAAGTCTTTGAAAATATTTTAAACTGGATTTGGTTACTCACGATTCTGTTCGTGCGTTTTGTTGTTACATTTGCCGCTGGGTTCCTGGCCGCGGTATGTGTATATGTGATATTACCGCTGGGTTCCTGGCCGCGGTACGTGTGTATATGTGATATTACCGTTTGGGTTCCGGCCGCGGTATGCGTATATATGTGATATTACGGGTATGTGATATTGTGTGCCGTGTGTGTATGTGTATGTGTGTATGTGTATATGTATGTGTGATATTGACCGCCGGATAGTGTGATATTGACCGCTGGATACTTGACCGCGGTATGTGTGATATTGACCGCTGGATACTTGACCGCGGTATGTGTGATATTGGCCGCTGGATGCTTGACCGCGGTATGTGTGATATTGGCCGCTGGATGCTTGACCGCGGTGTGTGTGTATATGTGGTATGTGATATATGATAACATGATGGTATGGTGATTGTTTACTCATGTTTCTAAGTCCCCTGACGATTCGGATATGATATGGATATGCACGAATTAAGTTTTAAAAGTAAGTCTTGTGGGTTCTGCGTATTGCGCTATTTTTCGGTACTACTTACTTCGGTTATGATTTCGCTTTCTGTATTTTCGGCTTTGCATACTCAGTACATATTCCGTACTGACCCCCTTTTCTTCGGGGGCTGCGTTTCATGCCGCGCAGGTACCCACAGATGAGCAGATGATGTTAGCAGAAGATGTTCCTATTTGGATTGGCGAGCTCCATTTCCTCGGAGTCTTTGCCGAGTCGAATGCTTTGTATGGTATTCGGAGTTATGTTAGAGACTTTGCAGACAGTGTCGTGTGTATGAGATGTCCGTTTGTAAAAGGCTATGTAAGCCGATGTTTCATTACGCATTGTGTTATGAATTTCATGTGTTTACAGATTTTATTTGATTTGAAAAAGACGAACAGTATGTTTGTTTTCCGAAAAATTTTCCTTCTGCATTTTGACACGTTCTGTGGGCCCAGTACGATTATGAGAATTATGAGAGTCTGCGGGTTCGCTCGGCCCTAAGTAAGGGTCGGGTGCCCATCATGCCCTATCGGAAGTTAGGGTGTGACAATAACTCAGGCGACGAGGCTGACCACACTGTACTCATGGCTGATGATCACTAAAAGATGGATATGGATGAAGACTTCAAGGTAAGCACCTATAGACTTAAAGACAATCTAGACGTGTTGTCAAAGAAGGAATAATACCCTTGATGGAAGACCTGATTGATGAATGCAATGAGATGACCACAATAAAAGATGAATCACTCACTGAATTCACGTGCCTAGAGGATTAATTATTGAAGAATGAGAAAGGAGTCAAAACGGAGAAGGAAAATCAACTACTAAAAGAATAGGTCACTCAACTAGGTTCATCCATCCTGTACAATCTGAGGTTCACTTAGAACAGGAAAGCATGAAGTGAACACTGAAGAATTAGAAGTTGAGTTTGAATTGCAAAGGGCAAAGAAGGAGCTGCACTTACAAAGAATAAAATCCAAAGATATTAGCTCCAAACTGCTTCAAGTAGAGCGTGACCTTGAAAAGGCTAATCAATGGACACAAGCCTCACAACTTGTGGAAAATCTCACAGGCCAAAAGCGCAACAGAAGCACAAGGTTGAGATTTGACAAGATGGCTGTAAATAGAGTGTCAAGTGATATGTTATGCACCTTATGTGGTAAGAGGGGGCCTTTGTAGAGTTGAATGCCTAGTGAACCTAAGCTATAAGATGAAGAACCTAAAAATTGCGAAGAAGAACACCAAGTCAGCTAAGAAGAAAGCTACGGGTCTTTGGGAGTAGGTCCATATGGACCTTTGCTTAAATGGATAAAGAAGGAATTAATCCGTCCCATGGTTGAAGGAAAGGGACCCAAGCTTGCATGGGGCCTAAAACTAACCTTTGAGTGCTTTTAAAGAAAGAGGAGTAGAAAAGCAAGCTAGATTATATATGAATAGCGCTTGCTCAAGATATGAAGAGATAACACATTATTAATTCTGCTCACTCTCAAAATCGAAAGAAGGAAACACTGAAAAAGAATGGTCATCAAAATAAGAAAGCAATCAAACAGGGGTAACATTGGTTGAAGCAGGTTCAGAAACTCGTTTCTTGTATTGAAAAAAGACTGGCAACACGAATAGGTGTTGTATACTCCGGATGTCATGAGCTAAAATCAAGGGAGCAAAATCGGAGGACGCATTCAAGGTGAGGGAAAATCATGTGGTCCGGGCATCTACGTTACATTGAATAAAGATTCTCACTGAGCATATAAATGGAAAATTATGGGAAGAATTGGGAATAATTAAAGCCGCACATGCATTCCTTGGAATGGGCTAGGAAGGTTGTCATAGACTATGTGGATCATAACAATAATAAATTTATAACTCACTCTGGTACATTAAATTGTATATCATATACAAGGTAGGTTGAAGATCTTGTAAAAGTTAAATATAATGATGATCACAGAAGCAGGCCTCAAATTTAAATATTGCAAATACGCTTCAGGTTTGTTTTTGTTACACCTCGAAAAAATCTCATGTTGTTGCATATTAAATAGACCAACGTAGTGCGAGAAGTATACGATGTTCCTACAAGTAAGAAAGGCTACTTAACGAATGTAACTGAGATTTCAAAGACATTCGAGGTAAGAGAAGAAAGTTAGTTGAAGAATGTAACGTATAAGCCGCGTTTTGAAAAGGGTTTGCAAAGTACCGAGCTAATGTTGACTTAATGATGTATTAAGAGAAGAGTTATAATGCCCCTTGGGTTTTTAATGAAGTGTTGAACAAGTGTTAAGAAGGTTACATAAGGATTAGAGGCAAAACGAGTCGACGAGGACAAGCTTCGAAAAACTGGGAATTGTGCGGTTCACTATACGGACAGTATAAAACATACGACCCGTATGTTTGAGCGTATAAGCTGCCCAGAAAAGGGGTCTTCACTGGAACAAATATACGGTCACACATACGGCCCATATAAATTATACGGACCGTATGTGTGTCCATATAATTGTGTCGGGACAGATTTTCAAGTTGATATAAGGGACCCCAAAGTTCATTTATTTAATTTCATTTTTCTCTCCACACCTCAAGAACCCTCTAGAACACTCTCCACACTTCTTCTACAAGAATCCAAGAGAAATTAAGGATCAACTTCATCAAACCAAGGAAATCAAGTGCAAGAAGCTCACTAGGGTTCATCCTAGACAAGAAATCTCTTTGGAAGTGGAACTAGGGTTTTGCTCAAGTGAAGTGTTTCCACCTAAAGCTCATTCCCACGCTATAAAAGGTAAGTTTTATGATAAATTCATGATATTTAGAATATTGAGGGGTTGAAAGACTTGGATTATGGAAGGAAATAGAAAATGGGTTACAAACATGAGAATGGTGACATTGTTGAGTAGTAGCTTAATATGAAGCGTGATCTTGATATGTTGTGATAATAATTATGTTATGAATGATATTAAGAACATGGTTGAAATACCATATGAGTATGAATGCAATGTTGTATTATAACCATGGTTATGGATGATTTGAAATGGAATTGGGAGACTTGAATAATGTAAGGTGGATGAAGATTGTTAATTATGATATGATGAATGTTATCATTGACGTTTGGGAGTTGATATATGATATGGAGGAAGTGGTATAAACAAAGGAGATGATGCCCAATTTTCTCTAGCTATAGTTCAAACACGCTTATGTTATCGATTATCTAATATTAGTATGAACTCTCTTGAAAGTAGAAACGTGAATATTGCAGAGGAACGTTCAAGTGATAGAGTAACTAAATGAAAAGGTATGTAAGGCCAGTCCCTTCTTTCTAAGGCATGATACTTATAACATGATTTCCCCCCATCTCTCCATGACTTTCTTACATTCCGAACGCTATGAGTTAATGTTGAAAAAGAGCTTCTTATGAGATAAAGATAAGGCATCCGTTATGAGTACAATAAGGATGATGAAGAGCCTAAGTTTAAAGATCCTAAAGTTCATGATACGATAGTTCTATAATGCTAAAGATCCTTATATGATCCTTTGATGTGGCTTATTGTTGTTACACTCACCTTATCATGTTAGTTCCTTCAAGGTGAGGCAAAATGCGTATGAGTGCTCCATAATGGAATCGGGGGTTCACGACCTTACATGTTACACCTTGGAAATTTTTCGTTAACATACAGTGAATAGACTAACGAAGGATCAGGGACATATGAGGTATGTTTCGACGTCTTTGTACTTTTACTTGAAATTAGGAGCCGTGTGTGGCCGAGATATATCGTATATATATTAGCCCTGTCAGGCGTTGTTGGTATTTATTGCGTGCAGGTTTTGGATAGTAAGAAATATAGAGGAAACTCTGCCAAAATTTTCCTAGAATTTAAAGGAGATAAGATATAAGCTTGTAATATGTCCTAACGGGAAAAGATGTTGTGTAAAAAGTAATGGCGGGACGGGATTAAGTTAGGAGTAACATTGACAACTACAACAGATGAGTTAAATCTTTGTTGAATTGATAGTAACGGTAACTATAAGATCGACATTGTTATGGTAAAGAGAAATGCTAGAGTAAATTAGGGAGACGGGAAGTACTAAAGCATGACATAGAAGATAAAGGATAACTCCAATAGAGTATGACATTGAAGTATTGATTGGATGGATAAGTAAAATAGGACAAGTCTATTAGCAAAATAAAGTAATAGCATGACTGAGATAGGGGTACGAAATACGAAGGGTTATAATGAATGTGAATACATTGGCAAGACAACTTATGTGGTAAGTGTAATAGGGCTGATCAGAAAGGGTAACAGGTTAAGTATGCATACTTTACAAGGCTTATTCTATTTTATAAGTAGGCTTGTGAATGAGATCAAGAAGTGGCACTCTATAGAGTTGATTATGATCAGGATATAATGAGAATATAGCAAGAACTGTAATACAATGTAAGTAAAGTATAGTGAGGAAATGGCTAAAGATGTGAGGAAATGGCTAAAGATGTGACATGTTCTATATGAATAAAGAGTGAATACAAGTGTGAAACCAATAAGCGAGCCATGGGGCAGTAGATAAGAAAGCTTATAAAACCTTGTTAGGGGAAAGTCCAGCATAGAGGTTTCGCCATGACGAAAATGATAGCAAGCAAAACGAAAAAGGAAGCCAACTTGCAAAAGAAATCAGAGAAAAGTGATATGGCAAAGTAGTAACAGTTTATAATTTGTATAATCGACATCACGAGTGATATCTTTGGCTGGATGTAAAAGACCAAGACTATAGAAAGATGAATAACGAAATAGAACGATTGTTAGGAAAAGGATTAGGATTATAAGGATGGAGGGGATGATCAGAATGAACAAAATAAGTTTTGGAAGCGAAAAATGGATTGTATAGAAGTAGTATATTTTAAAGGACAAAGCGGTTCTGAGTTAAGAATAGGTTTCCTTGTTTGAGGAATAAAAGATTAATTATAAAACGGGAGGTAATAAGATAAATTAAGGAGGAAAGAATATAAAGGAATAAGTATGGGTATAGGAAGAAAAAGTAAAGATGACGCTATAAGTGAACTCTGAGCATCGAAGAATGGGATAAGTGACATTACATGGATGGTACAGATAACTAGACATACTACTATTTCGAGTATCCCTATGGGGTTAAGTTGTTAATTGGAACGAATGTAGACATTAACTCATAACTAATGGTTGAGCTCAGTAAAATACATCCTTGTTTGGATTGCTATGTTGGTTATATTACTTGGTTGCAAAACTGCAAGATGAGCGTGTTAATACTTCGCACATGAATTACCGTAGCTATAAATTATAGGAAATGACATGAATATGATGCAGTATAATAAGGGAATTGAGGAAAGGGATACATGAATTCAAGATTGGAAGTGAGGTAACGGATTTGAGAATGATGAGTAAGACCCTTAAAGGGGGGATGCAAGTAAGGAAAATACAAGTGCAGAGATTGAAACAATGAAACCTAAGATGTGACAGATTTAGACTCTAAAACAAAAAGTGAGTTATGCAGAAATAGTCTAATAGCTAGTAGATAAATGAACAAGGATCGAGTGGGTATCTACGATCGTACTAGAAATCATTCGTGAAGACTTTGAACAACATGACATTGAGAGAAAATAACTCAAGGAATATTGTAAAGGATAGCGATGCTATACTGGAATAGAGGAAAAAGAATTGATAGTAGGGTCGTTTGTTAATAATACTGCGATTTATAAGTGACAAATAAGAAGGGATATAAAGTTTTCTATAGTAGAATATAAGATGTGATAATCAAGGGACAAATAAAGGAAAGAAAAGCGTACGACGAGATAAGTTACAACAGATAGACATAAGGGTTTTAGTATGTATGAGATGTGTAAAATAGAACGAACTAAAGCAAGGGAAGTTTATGAATAAGATTAGATGTTCATACACGAATCACACAAGAATGGTTATGTAACCTACAAGTATTTACATGTCGAGAATGAAATCAATTGGGTACTTAAAAAGAGGAGTAAGAGGTAAGCAAGAATAGTGTGTTTGTGATACTCCGGGTCAGTTGGGGGAAAATCTATGGTAAATTGAGTCGAAATGTTGGGTTGGAATTATCATTAAGGACAAATAGGATAATTTGTCACGACCCAGCCCCGTGGCCGCGACTGGCGTCCTATTTGGACACCCAAGCGGACTTTCATATCATATCATCATAATTTATTCCAGCTCAAATATCATATTCCTCATTTTAAACAGAAGTGAAAATAAATGCCAACTTAAGCGGTCGCGTATACAAAATGTCATATCAAAGTCAGAAGAGCGGCGGAATGTACATCGCCGAACATATATACACATGTGCAAACGCATGCGGCCACTATGGCCTCCCACCAAACGGACCGCATTAAGATACAAATCACATACAAAACAAACACACATAGGGCCCTCGACCCACATATATGACTACAGGCCTCTACAGACTCAGAATAGAAACATATGACGGAACAGGGCCCCGCCGTACCCAAATCGTCCAAATATACAGAAGCATATACATGGCAAAAACATATATACCAAAAGATGGGCTCCGGATCAAAAGGAGCAATCCAAGATAGCAGGGTGTGTAGCCTACACTGGCGGATCACCTGAACGTATATCTGCACCTGCGGGCATGAAACGCAGCCCCCGAAGAAAGGGGTCAGTACGAAGGAGGTACTGAGTATATAAAGCATAGAGTACAGAAATCCAAACCGCAAGTGAAATCAGAGTACAGAGAGAAAATACCAAATCAAGTATCAAAACCTGTACTAAAACATATGTATATAATACAAATCAAAATCATGCATAACGCTCAGGAACGTGTCCACCACCCGACGCTGGTGCCACAACACGCATACTCCCGATAAGGTTTCAAATCTCCGTACAACTCCGAACATAACACATCATCACACACACATCATATCATAAGCCATATCACAGCATAACTCCATATACGGTAACCGGCCCTATGGCGAGGTCTCGGAAACTGCACCACAGCATACTATCGAATTTATCATAAGGCGCACGATCACAAAGCCGGCCCGGGATCCGGCGAATGATATCATAATAACATGCACGAGCAGAGTAGTGAGAGACTAATGCAATTCACAAGTAAAAACATTCGTAAAGACGTAGCATAGACATATGGCGACAATTTAGGCAAAGTAATTGAGCAATATGGAATCTGTCTCAAAAAAGTATTTCTACAATCGGATTCATAGTTCAAATGCATATTAGAACGTACTCGAGTCATTAGAACATCAATCTTTGATAACTATAATCATACGCTAAAGTTTCTTTTTAGCGTCATGCCAAATAAGTCGAATAGGACACTCGGAGGAGGTCTTGGGGCTAGTGGGCCCACCTCGGTCAAGTCGAGGTGGCATACAAAATTTTACAAACATTAGACCCTATGGAAGCATCCATGAAAGATTTAGAGCAATCCGAGTTCGTTTGGGAGAGTTACGGAAGTTTTAACATCCTTCCAACGAACATAAGGAAGGTAGTTCAATTGTGCTGAATGAATAGTACCAAAAATCAAACTCAGATTTCCGTGAGCAGAATTGCCCCCGAGACTCGAATCCAAGCCTAATACACCTAAGACATGCCAAAAGAAGGAAAGGGTGAGCTTTACATACCTTACGTGCGTCTCACGCTCACTTAAACTCAAGCCCCGTTTTTTCGCCAGTAATCTACAAATGGTCACATTTACCAATTGTGAGTTATAGATTCTAAGAATTCAACTTAAATTTATATTTGTCTACCGAAATTTCGGCAGCACCTCCCCTATACATATAACATCCCCGAGACTTAGCTCGGCCAAAACAACAACAACCATACCAACAACAATATAATTAACATTAACCATCGACTAGAAACGCATTCTAGCGTAAATAGTCTTATTTTCCAAATAATGCAACCACTCCAAATCTAACTTTGCATTTATAAGTCAATATCAATATTTTCATATTCAAATACTAATTTATGATCATTCAAACATAAGCCAAGAATATTCCAAGCCTTATAGCCAATATTCAACAATTCCATATTCCATCCAAAAATTCCATATATGCAACAAAACCATCCCAACACATTTTCTACTCACTAATTCATCACCAACAACAATAATCTACACTTAAACAACTTCATTATCTTAATATCATAAAATCACATTAATATGACATAATTCTCTACATTCCATTTTCGTGCCAACTTGTCACGACCCAACCCCGTAGGCCGTGACTAGTGCCCGAGTTGGGCACCCAAACACACTCATCAAACCCGAATCACACACTATAGGCTTACGCCATACGAATATCAAACCCATTTTCTCAAACACAACCATACACATACATAGAAGCCGCGAGGCTATCAATGGCACAACGGCCAAAAATATATATATATGCAAGCCGACACACTGCCCCGCGAATAGGATCGCCCAAAACATATAATATACAAACTCCATATTTCTAGATGTAGGCACACAACCCACATATACGTCTACGGACCTCTAAACAAACCAACAGGAAGACTCATATGACGGGACGGGGCCCGCCGTGTCTTCGAACAAATACACACATATACAACGAACGAGTATATACCAAGATGTAGGCTGCGGGATAAAAGGAGCACTCCAACACAGCAGGATAGGTGTCCTAAACCGGCGGATCACCAAACTGGGTGTCTGTACCTGCGGGCATGAAACGCAGCCCCCGAGGAAAGGGGGTCAGTACGAAATATGTACTGAGTATGCAAAGCAGAAAATACAGTAAACAAATCTGAGTCACACTCGAAACAGAAGTACCGAAAGTAAGTACATTTCCAAAATGCCAAATGTTTATTTTCAAAGTACAAAGCATGCATAGGGCACGAATAATATGGTCGCCCGCCGTCGATGGCGCCATAACACGATAACACCGGAAGGTTTCAAATCTCCATACAACCCCGAACATAACACATCATCACAACATAACATAAGCTAATATCACAGATAACTCCATAAACGGAACCCGGCCACTATGGCGAGGTCTCGGGAACCGTAACACAACATAACACCGGAATATATCATAGTGCGCACGACAACATAACCGGCCCGGAACCGGTGAAAGATGTACCAACAACGTCCACGATAGTCGTGAGTAACCATATGCATAAAATCGTTATCATAGGTTCAAAAAGTAAGTAAAATGACCATACTTGGGAATCGGGAAAATCGTCATACCAAACTCTTTCAAACGTCATCAGAAATGTACAAAGGAAGGTCGCGGGACCCACGGACGAGTGTCGACCCGAACCGGGCCCGCCTATGGGAAACATACTCATCACACGTCATACAACCTCCCACAATGATATCGAGGCAATCCGAGCCCTTAGTCGAAAGTTACGGCAGTTCGTAGTTTCAACATTGTTTAAGAATAAAACTCTTTTGAAAACCCAATTTTTATGCAATTTTAAGAAAAATCAATTATTCCAAAAACATCAAAGCCAATATTTTTCTCACATCAACGTACGAATGCCGAGAGACAAACGCGAATCATAGACATGCTCGGATTGTGAGAATGGAATTTCCTCGAGGCTCGTATCGTAGCCTATATTCAACTAAGACATGCCAAAAGAAAGAAGAGTTAAGCTTTACATACCTCGCTCGCACACAACGCTAATCCAAATCAAACCTATATCTCGAACTATCCAAGATCTACATAACATCAATAAATACCAACGTCAACCAAGCATTTAGAAGTTCATTTCCAAACTAACATATAATTCTACGGAAATTTGGACAGATTTCCCCATAAATGCACAACCCCGAGAATTCAACTCGCCAAATTCAACAACACAACAACACCAACAATCATTCCAACAATATCCATAATCAATTCGAAACGCATTCGAACATTAAAAATTCTTCTCCACACATTCCAACAACATTCCAATTATGCTCACTACAACTACATACATACAAACCAACATGTAATCAAACTAACGCATATTCAATTATCTGTCATACCCCAACCTTGATCAGGGTGTGATGGGCACCCGACCCCATATCTGGAGCCGAGCGAACCCTCTGACTCTTATTACATAGATAAATTCCTGTATCAATTGAAAGTAGAATACATAGTGAACTCAATTTTTTTTTCTTCTAGTAAAGTCTATCATCACGTGGGATCCGTGACATGAAACATAATAACATATTAATCGGCGAAACCGTCTACAAAGCTGTCACTCTATACCTTTGACTCTCGATTTAAAGTCTCTAACACCGAACAAAACGTCATGGCTCATATACTTTGACTCGGCAGCATCTCCGGAACAAGTGGAGCCTACCAACCTATTTGGAACATCTTAGCATGCTAGCTTCAATTGTCCTGGGTGCACTTTGTCTCACGCGGCATGAACGCGGCCCCGAAGAAGTGGGGTCGGTACGAGCATTGTACGAGTATGTAAGACGTGAATAGTAACAACATAGTAAAGTGTCGTGTTTAGAGCATATCATGTAAAGAGAGTATTTTGTACACATGGAACATATCACGTGTAAAAGCTATGTACTCACTTTTGTGCGAGTAATACTTGTATGAAAACATAGACCGTATCATAGGGTAAAAGTAACTGCACATATAAATGCCCTTGGGTCTCTCGTGCTTTCTTAGCTTTTCCTTACTCATATATATACATATATACATAAAAATAGAATATATCATATTGCGAGGCGTCGGCGGCCCGATCCATTTAACCATAAATATGCACATCCGCGTCGGGCATCCCGCGTCCGGACGATATCATGTGCCATACTCCAACCGATCGGTGGATATGCGTATATAACGCTTTCGCCCTTATCTCCATTTTCCCCTTAGATATATCGGCGTCTATAGCGTTCGGCTCTTTCATCATATACATATATATATATCATATACATATATCGTCTATAGCACTGGCGATTCTTTTTGTCATATGCACATACTTATATCATATATATTTACCGGCGTCTATGTTTCTTTCCGATATACTTATATCATGTATATTTATCAGCGTCTATATAGCGCTACGATTCTCGCTCTCATATATATAACGTATGTCGGAGTACACACATCAATCGGGGTCACAAGGCATAATTCCATGTGCTTAGAATCCTTAGAATAGTCATTACCTATAATAAACTTGGGATATCCGGAAATAGTTTAACATTTCCATATTTTCATTTTTAAAAAGTGCGTATAACATGTCATCAACATGTCTATCGTAGACACATTTTCTCATTTTCGACTCCATCGTTGTCATTACAAGATCATATTCTTCATCTTAGTCAAGGAATCATCTTTGTCATACTTATCATGGACATATGTTCTTTCTTAGCATTGTCGTTGTCATGGTCATCATAGACATATTTACATTAGGGTAGCGTGGTACCTATCGTTTGATAATCGGGACAAGGATCAGAAGTTTCCTTAGGATTCCACTCCAAAACAAGCCAAATGAAACAATAAGGAAAATCCGGGAACAATAGGCCACTTCGGGTCAAATGAGGCGGCGCACACAATTTACGTGTAATACGTTCATGACATTACTTATGAGAGTTTTAAGGTAATCGGGTCTCATTTATGCAAGTTCTAGAGGTCTAGGAAGTTTTCCAACCCTTCGCACCATTTCTAGTTCAATTCTACTGAATGAATAGTAGCGAATTTCAATCTTGGATTTCGAGAAAAGGAATGGTCCCCGAGGCCCGTATCCAACTTAGTACGTCTAAGACATGCCATAGAAAGAAGGGTGAAGTCTTACATACCTCTTTCCGCTCCTTACGCTATTCCAAAGTCACGTCGCAATCCCGTCAAAATGCTTGACAAATTGGTCATATTTACCAAACTCTTATTAGGATTCTTAGAGTTAGTGTCTTAAGGGAACACTTGGCTACCGAAATTTCGGCCAAGATTTCCTCGTAAATATACCATGCCACCAAGTTTAACTTGGTCGATTTCATTCAACAACAATCCCGGGAATACAACCCGGCCACATTATCAACAACAATACCACAATATTCATAATAATCCAATGCTACCCGAAATCTTCCAACTTCCATAAAAACATTAGCAACACGTTTCCTTCCTTCCATATTCGTAAAATATAACAACCACACATTAACAATATTATTCATGCAATTACAAGGAATCATGCTAATGTCATACTAGATTCTTCAACAATGCACATACGACTTCAAATCCATTTCAAGCCACCAAACTTTCATTTTACATCATGGAATCCGCAACGACAACAATCAACATATTAAATAGAATTGATTCATTTCCTCCTATACTACACCATACCCCACGGCCACAACACTACATGCACACTTCCATAAAGTTTCATGCATTACCATCCATTTCTATACATTTCAACAACAACCAACATATTACATATGATTAATTCATTCTTTTCTACACAACATAATACCACACATACGGCCACACCACACACCACCACAACTTCAACATGCAAAATTTCATGTTCTTTCATTCCCTTCTACACACTACAACATGTACCAAGCATCTATAACACAAAAAGGGAGATTGAACCTTACCTCTTTCCTTTGTTCTTCAACTCTCGGCTAGGGTTGGAAATGGCAAGAATAATTGGTTTCTTGTTCCAACAACTCTTCCATGTTAAAGAGGACCCTCCATTTAGTGGAAATACTTGAAGGAAATAATTTTTCTTGATCAATCTTTCATGGCCAATTTTTGGCCATGGTGGCCGAACACTCTCTCTTCTCCTTCTTTCTTTCTTTTTTTTTTTCTTTCTTGAAATTTCATCAATTAAAATGATGACTCTATATATATATACATGTCTTCATCCACTTTTCCATATTTATTCTTAAGTCCCTCAATTATGGTCACTTGTTCCCTTTCTTCCCTTTCTAGACTTTTCCTCCTTTTTCTTGATTTTTTCTTTTCTTTTCTTTCCCTCCAAGCTTTCTTCAAATTTCTAGATTTTTCCTTAATTAATAAAAGATGACTTCCATGCTTACTTGGTCATCCTTATAAAAATGTGCACATGACCATGCACATGCTCCATGTCTTTTTCTTCTTTTCTCTTTTTTTCTTTTTTTTTTTCCAACAAGTCATAAATGATAATTTCCGAATTCCAAATTTGCCCTTCACACTCCATGCCAATAATATTATAAGCGACTTGCGCATCCAACCAAACTAAAAATATAACCTCGTCCTCGACTTCCCGCCATTAACTCAAAATACTCAAATGTGCAAAAAATGCGAGGTGTAACATTATCAATCCAAAACCATTCAAACAATATTCAAGAACTCTTTAAATAATTCATACAATATTTCCAACAATCCAACAAATACTCCATTCCACCCGAAATGGTCCCCAAACCCGAGAACCTCAACTCTAACACATTCCTCGATTTCAAGCCATGATTTGCTCCACCAATCCATACTCTAACCATGTCATTTCCATAAAAATAAATGTCACACCCCAATCTTACTAGGGTGTGATGGGCACCCGACCCCACATTCGGAGCCGAGCGAACCCACTGACTCTTATTACAAACGTAATCTCTCGGACTCTTAATCAGACAAAAATGATACATACATCAAATATTTTTGGAAATATTCTTTTGTAGTTTACAAATCGACCGAATCTGAAATCATATGGAATTTATTGCATAATACAGAATGACATGTCGGCTGATGGAGCCGCTTACAAAACTGACATTCGAACCCACGACTACGTCACAAAGTCTCTAACGGATAATCGAACACATAACAAACATAATCTGACTCGGCCGCACTCCAGGAGCAAGTGGAGCTTGCCAACGCCGCTGGAACATCTCCTACAAAGCCTATACTCCTCTGGGTGTACCTGCGCGGCATGGAACGCGACCCCCCGAAGAACGAGGGGGTCGCAAGAATATGAATATGTACCGAGTATGTAAAGCATGGAGACCAACAAACGAATTATAACTAAACGGAGAGGATATGGAACATAAATGTAATAACCGGAGTGTCGAAATGCTTACTCATAAAACATAAGCAAATGCATAGCGAAAAAACATACCATAGCCGGTCCCACGTCATGGGACTCGGCAAACAGAAGGTGGTCGCCCCCCCGACACTGGCGCCACAACATATCATATCAAATCGGAAATGTGCACATATCATAGCATATCAGATGGCCATATCATATCATATCATATCAGAGTGTGTACATGGCACAGCATACTCCACAACCCATGTACATATATACCTGCCCTCACATCGAGGCACGGCGAACAATGCGATGGAAAACGCTTGATAACATATCCTGGCCGGGCTCGGTGAAGGAAGCATTGAGGCATCCACGAGTGGAGTAGTGAGAAACTAAATGCAATATAAAATGTACAACATATACGAGAGATCGGACGGAATAATCAAACGACATATCATGAAAAAGGATCCGGACGAGGCATAGCACATATCTTTTAACGACCGCGGAGGATTCTTATCAAAATAGGACTTCGGGGGTCATTTGTGTATATCAAAAGATAAAACATATACGGAAACTCGATAGTGTAACTCAAATGGAAGACCTTATAGCGAACATTTGACAATAATCAAAACATAAGTCTTTCGGATATCGGAATGGTTCGTGTCGAAATAGTCTTTCGAAAGTTTCAAATCCCAAAGTAGGTCATAAGACTCAATAAAATAATTATACAGTTATTCTTTAGAGCTTAGAAAGGTAGTTAAAAGTTTCCTTAGTTTTCATTTTAAAGAAGATCAAATGGAATATCAACACAAAGTTCGGAAATAGTGGGTCCGCCTCGGGTCAAGTAAGGTGGCATACCCAAACGGCGCATATTAAACCTTATGATGTCATTTATGAGAGGTATAAGATAATCGGATTTCATATGTACAAGTTCTAGATACTTGGATGACTTGTTGAAACAATCGCAACATAATTGGTTCAATTCTACTGAATGAAAAAGGGAGAAATTTGGACGTGGATTCCGAGGAGTATAGTTGTCCCCGAGGTCCAAATTCAAACCTAGTACATCTAAGACATGCCAAGAGAAAGAATGGGAGAGCTTTACATACCTTGTTTGCCTTTTACGCTTGCCAAACTTCAAATCCCGTTTCGTCCAAAACCTACAAATGGTCACATTTACCAATTGCTATTCATAAGGCTTAAAGTTTCAATCTTAATCAATACTTGTCTATAAAAATTTGGGCAGCATCTCCCCTATATATATAACATCCCGAGATTCAAACTCGGCCAAAACAACAACAACCATACCAACAACAATATAAACAACATCAACAATCGACTAGAAGCGCATTCTAGCGCAAATAGTCTTATTTTCCAAATAATGCAACAACTCCGAATCCAACTTTACGCTTACAAACCAATATCATATTTTCATATTCACATACTAATTTAAGATCATTCAACATAAATCAAGAGCATTCAAGCCTTATATCCAATGTTCAACATTTTCATATTCCATCCAAAATTCTATATATATGCAACAAAACCATTCCAACACATTTTCTACTTACTAATTCATCTCCAACAACAACAATCTATACTTTAACAACTTCATTTCTTAATATCATAAAATCGCATTAATATGACATAATTCTCTACATTCCATTTTCATGTCAACTTACCCCATATATGCTTCATTTACATTGGAATGATCACAATTAACATGTTACACAAAATGAATCCATCACCATTCCATCCACCTATAGGCCACGGCCAACATGCAACTCTCCAACTTCATCCCATTTTCATTCAACTTTCATTTTCAATACAATTTCCATAATAACCACAACTAGAATGCAACATAAAATTCAACTCATCTCAACTATACCACACACACCCATGCACGGCCACATGCATATATTCATATCAACTTTGCAAACTTCCATATTTCTATATGTTCTACTCATTTACATACACTACAACACAAACAAACCTTCATAACATAAATAGAGGGAGGAATTCTTACCTTTTCTTCCAAAGTTCTTCACTTGGCCAAGGTGTCAAATTGATGAAACAAGTGTTTTTCCTTCCGAAATAATTACACCACGTTGTAGAGGAGCCTTGAATTAGTAGAAATACAACAAGAGAATAATTTTTAGAGCAAGATTTCCATGGCCTAATTTTGCATGGTGATGGCCGAATGGAGGGAGTCTTTCTCCTTCTTTTCTTTTGTTTTCTCCTTCTCTTATTTCTCTTGAAACTTCTAGGAAATTTTGACAATTAAGTGGCCTTTTATTTACTAATTCATCACATGGATGAATTGCCATGGGCTTGGGTCTTCTTGTTGGGCCATGGCCGGTTGGGCCTCTCCTTTCCTTTCTTTCTCTTTCTTTTTTTTTTTTTTTGATTTTTCCAAGCCCAATTACTTAGTCCATATTTGTAGTAATTCATGAAACTAATTTTTGAAATTCCAATTTTGCCCTTAACCTTTCCCAATATTTCCACATCCGAAACTTTCATAACCAACTTATATCAAGCAAGACCAAAACATAACATTGTCCTCAACTTACTACAATTATCTCAAAATGTCCAAATATTCCAAATACGGTTTATAACACTTGTGCTTAGCTTATCGCACCCATCTCAAAATATCCGAACGTGCAAAGTACGGGGTATAACATCCTTCCCCCCTTTAGAACATTCGTCCTCGAATGTTAAATTAGCCCCATAGGGACTCATACGTATTTTTGGGAGAGTTTTCTTTTTACGGTTATCGCACATAACTCGTGCATTAATCAACATCATCAAATAAGTGATTCTGATTATCCGTAGATATAGGAACCAAGGGGGGGGGGGTACTTCTTTTTCATCTCGCCTGGAGTTTCTTAAGTCACCTTTCCTTACTACTATTCTGCCAACCAGTACCTTAATGGGAGCCACATCCTTGTCACGCGGTTTTTCTTTCTGCCAAACTAGGACCGCCATTGGCCGTTCTCGTAGGACAGCCCTCTATTACTCGAATGTTCTTCCACGGAGGGATATTATGGGGTTATAATGTATTTGCGAAGCATAGGCATGCGGAACATTAGATGCATCGCTTCTCAATTAGATAGCGAGATCGATTCATAGAAAACCTTGCCTACTTCACGAATGATCCGATAAAATCTAAGACATCTCGGCTATATTTTTCTCATAACACCTTTCATGGGTGATATTTCCGAAAATGTCCAATTACCAATCCGGAGTTCTAAGCGTCGACAACGATCACCTGTATATGATTTAATCGGCCCCGAGTCGCTAATGACCGTCCCCGAATGAGTTTCACATTATTGACCGCTCGATGGATTATGTTCAGGCCACGTAACTTAACCTTGTCGCTATTAAACTAGTCGGTTAACGATACACGTTCTTGCCATACAAAGCCTTATACAATGTTCTTCCGGATGCTAGATTATTATCATTATTACCTCAATGGGTGGCAAGTGTTTATTTCCGTTGCCTCGAAAACAATGACAGGGCTCGTAACTTATTTTTAATGTCTTCGAATAACACGCTTAGCTTGTCCGTCGGTCAAGAGCAAATGTTGGTTTAAGACTTACTTGTATTCTTAATTTTTTCGGACCGATCTCCGGGTTAACCATATACTAGGTGTTCCGTTCGACATAGTAAATGTGGGTCCTTATGAAATCTCACTACTTTTTGTGGTGTAATCTTACATAGTCTTAGTAGTTCTGTTTAGCCATTTCATAATTTTCTTAATTTCATCTGTCATATTTTTGGCATTTATTTCATATCACTCCGTTGTCTTTGATTCAAACTCTTTCATTTCCCTTTTTCTGCGATTTTGCTCTTAATCTTCACTGCCACTGATTATATTGTAATCTCTGCGAGAGTATGTAAACATACGCAAGTTAATCCAAGAAATGCCTTAGCATCGCCTTACTAACCTTTAGGTTGTTCCTTGTCTTCTCCCTTTGTCTTACAATCAGTATCGGGAGGAATCTTTAATTGATCCCGGTCAAGTTCTGCTTACTTTTAGTACCAATTTTATTTTGGTAACATAGTCTAGACCATCTCTGCATTTTCTGTATCGTATTCAAAATATCATAACCATACTGTTATTATTAGATCCTTACATTTTTTTTTTCAATCATGTACTCACTTGGTTTGCCTATTGTGCAAATATTCGTAAGTTACATAACCATTCCCATATAATTCGTATACCATATATGTGATCTCAATCATAGTCTCTCCTTTTTCTGATTCATTCTATCTTACGTATCCCATTCGTACCAATGCACTGATTCTATTTGTCGTATTCCTTTCTCTTTTACAAGCATCCACTACCTAGAATCATATTATTCACCACCTCCACTGACAATCCCTGGTACCACTTCAATTATCATCTTGGCTCCCATTCGTTTGTTGTCGGTTTCAGATTTCACCAACTGGTTTCAGCATAGGATCTCGCAGAAAATTTAAGCGTTCACATTGAACGTGCCGTAATATCAGTTGATTTCCATCTTACCTTTGCGTTTCTCTTATCCGCTTCCCCCCTTTAGGGCGCTCCCCTATCATTATCTATTTACCTTCCATCTTATGGCTCCTCTTAAAATTTTCAAACTCACATGTTTCTTTCCGAATACATTTAACATACCATACCGTATCCACATTTCTTTCCTTCTATAACTTAGATTACCCCCGTATGAAATTCTAACATATTCACAAATGGTAAAGTTCCCCCATTATTTCATACAAAATCTAGTCTGATGGTTAAGGCTCAGGCAATATCGCTATTGTAACAATTGATCCGAGCCGTACTCTAATAATTCCCATTAGTGATTAGTGTTCGGATAACGTCGTTGTGGCAACAACATATCCAAATTGTATTGCACTTATTTCCGTCAAAAATTAGTGCGTATAATCATTTCAAACTCTTCATCCCGTAACGTTTATATTTAGACGATAAATATTCCAAGCCCTCTTATAATCTCATCTTATCCCCATAGGTACCGTCTATTTTTTTCCAATAAACTTACAACATATTAGTCATTTTGCAATCCTCAATTCTCAATTCTCAATTCTTGTCTCTTATGGTTTGCACTACTTCCAAGATAAGGTCATATATACGTAGTACGTAGTATTCCCTTATGCTTCTTATTCTCTCACTCCTTCAGTGTACTCATTGTCAGCTTACAATCTTATCCAAAATCATACTGACTTCATCTTAGTAGTGGTCTTGTCTTAGGCTCTTTTTGTCGCACTACCTCTTCTGTCCATAACTATGCATTTTCTATTTATCCCAGATTCATGGTCAATTAATTGCGCCCATCTTAAGTGCTCCCTTGGGTACTTCTCTCATTTCTTCGTCTATGTCCATCTTTCCTTCCACGAATTCCATTTCTAATTCGTTAATCACAATTCGATAAGCGTTTGGGAGACATTCTTCAATCACCATCCGAAGGAACTAGAGCCCGACAAGCACCGCGGCATCCTAGTGCTTGGTTCGCACGATTTACCTTGATTTACTCTTGAGTTACGAATGAACTATTTAGATCACAATTACTTACTCGTATGCTTTACATTCTTTCATCATAGTCGCACTCGGTTACAGGGCATTATTGCCCGTCGATTTGGGCCTCCTTCTAAAGCACAATATGGTTGGAACATATTCTAGCCCATTTAGGTGAATTGCGAATTCGCCGTTCATATACGCTCCTTCAAGGCAAGATTTTTTTCCAAATAAAAGAATGCCCTTTACAGATGGCGTGGGAGGTGTTCCTCAAAACTTAGTGCAACATAACATATTACTCTTCCTTTCCTTATTCTTCTTATTATTCCCGTCAACATATAATCTTAATTCCACACTTTTCCCTACAGAATGTAACAAGTCTTTTTCGTACGTTCTATGGCTCACTTTTCTGTTCACACTTTACCCGTGTGTTCTAGTCACATAAATCATGTCATATTTCGTTGCCAGACGTTTCTTATCTTCGTGCCCATCCTCCTTAAGGTTTCTATCTGTTCCGCATATTCTAATTTCTTTTAGGGTTATCCTAATTTCTCATGCATCTCATACATCTACATTTATGGAACCCTTAATGCACTTCCCAGGGGGGTCACCCATCCCAGAATTGCTCTGGTCGTAGCACGCTTAACCTTGAAACTCTGATGAAATACGATGCTCTAATGCCAGTATAATTGCGTCCGCTTCGTCACATGACCTTTATTACCTAATCTGGGGAAAATCGGAGTCTTACAGATTTCGGGACTTTCTCGTAACACGTCCCTTTTTCCATATTTACTGTTTTACCCTTCTTATTCCACAATATTCAACTTTCGTCCTAACCTCCCCGATTTCCCGTAACAATAAATATACCTTCATCGTCATTACTTATAATTATTTCGGGTATTGTCCTGTTTAGATCTTCACCCATCATCCCTACATAATAATTCACCGCAAAATCGATTGTCAACTATACTTATTTTTTTTTAAAATCCTCCGATAGACCTTATTTCTACTGAGCATCGAATGTCATTCGTCTCGATCTTTCAGACTGTTGACTGTCTTTCCTATAATCATTTTTCACGTCATACCCCAATCCATAACTCTTCTGAACCTCGCATCTCATTCATTATCTACTTACAATATTTTCTTTCCCCCTGTTTGGCGTATCTGACTAAATATTCTAATTAACAATTTCAGCAGAATCTCTTTTAACATTCTTGCTATTCAACCCCTGTACATAGCAAATACCGGCGATACCTCACAGAACACTTAGTTATGTAACGCATTCCCGCCATTCGAAGCTTTCAATTTCCAGTAGCGGAACAAATATATCAAAATTCATTTCTGTAGTTTCGTGTCATTACTTACTTTCTTCCATCGTATGTAAAGCCCACATATAGGAATTTCATCCTCCTATGACTTGGCTCTATCGCACGATCTAAGACAGAAAGAAGGTCAACAATCCCTAGATGCCCCGTAGCCTCCTGTTTATAGATGTGGCGCGCTTCACACCATAAACAGGACTCTACCGGACACGACTTTGCAGACAAACCCTAGGACAAACCTGCTCTGATACCACTTTGTCACACCCCAATCTTACTAGGATGTGATGGGCACCCGACCCCACATTCGGAGCCGAGCGAACCCACTGACTCTTATTACAAACGTAATCTCTCGGACTCTTAATCAGACAAAAATGATACATACATCAAATATTTTTGGAAATATTCTTTTGTATTTTACAAATCGACCAAATCTGAAATCATATGGAATTTATTGCATAATACAGAATGACATGTCGGCTGATGGAGCCGCTTACAAAACTGACATTCAGAACCCACGACTCTGTCTGCAAAGTCTCTAACAGATAATCAGAACACATAACAAACATAATCTGACTCGGCCGCACTCCAGGAGCAAGTGGAGCTTGCCAACGCCCTTTGGAACATCTCCTACAAAGCCTCGTACTCCTCGGGTGTACACGCGGCATGGAACACGACCCCGAAGAACGGGGGGTCGGTACGGAATATGTGCGAGTATGTAAAGCATAGAGACCAACAAACGAATTATAACTAAACAGAGGATACGGAACATAAATGTAATAACCAGAGTGTCAGAAATGCTTTGTTATAGCCCGTATTTTATACGTTTGGGAATTTCGAAGTCGACATGGAAAGTTAAGGACAAGACTATGTTCTAAAATTATTTTAGTATCGGAGTTGTCGAGAATATTATTTATGAGTATTGGTATTGTGGAAATATCGAGAAAGGCTAGGGGCAAGAAGAGAAATTCACAAAATGGGCCGTGGAAATAATGCGGAAGGTCAGGGATAAAATGGTAATATTGAGGAAAGTCGAGGGGCAAAATGGTAATTTCATTACTAGTTCAAGAAAATTCTTGAAAGGGGGAAAAGTGTAAATGGAGAGGGGCCAAAGTGTATTAAGGAAGACACTTGGTCTTCTTTGACCAAGAGAACAAATTCAAGAAAAGGAAAGAAAAATCAAGAAAAAAGAAGAAAAATCTAGAAAGGGAGAAGGAGGATATAAGGCCATAATTGAGGGGCTAAAACATAAATATGGAAAAATAGTGGAAGGCATGTGTATATATAATTGAGGTCATCTTTTTAGTGAAGAAATAAGAAAGAAAAAAAAAAGAGAAGATGAAGAGAGAAATATAGTAGTGTTCGGCCATGGCTCCAAAAATGGGAGCCATGGAAGATGATCAAAACATATTATTTTCTTCCACTTTTCCTACCTAATTGAAGGTCCTCAACAAAGTAGAGTGGTTGTTGAAGCAAGAAGAACACATGTTCATGCAAGTTGGAATTTCTAGCAAAGTGAAGAATTGAAGAGAAGGTAAGAATTCATCCTTCTTTATAGGTTATGGATATTTGTGGGAGTTGTAGTGCATGAAAGTGGATGAAATTCATGAAGAGCAAGTATATAGAGGGGTGGCCGTGCATGGTGTGTGTGTGTGTGGCATTATATGTGTTGTTCTATGTAAGTGTAATGAACTAAATTCATGAAGTAGGATGGTTGTTGTAATGCATGAAAAAGGATGAAAGTTCATGAAAATATGTGGTGTTGCATGTGGCCGTGTATATGTAGCAAGATATATAAGTGAAAAACTAATTTATTTAGCATGTTTGGAATATGTATTATTAGATGGTTTGTGCATGTTTGGCATGTAGAATGAATGGACTTCATGGAAATTATGCATGTTGAAGACTAGGCCGTGTGGGGGCTGATTTGGAACATAATGCAATTTTAACATAGTTGCTTGAGTTGATGAAAATGATGTCATTAACATGCGGATTGTTGGCATGGTTGATGGATTTGAAAGAAAGAAATGTATTGTTAATGTTCTTATGGCCTTTGGAAGATTTTGGGTTGAATTGATTAGAATTGAATATTAAAGTATGGCTAGAATAATTGTTAGTATTGTTGATAGTTTGGCCGGGTTGCATTCCCGGATTGTCGTTGGTTGAAATTAGCCAAGTTGAACTTGGTGGGATGGCGTATTTACAGGGGAAGTGCTGCCGAAATTTCGGTAGCCAATTTTCATTTAAGAATCCAATCCAAAATGCACTAATCAATATTTGGGTAAACATGACCAAATTGTAGATTTTGGCGGATTTGGAGCTTGAATTTGGAGGAGCGTAAGAAGCGGAAAAAGGTATGTAAGACCTTACTTTCTTTCCTTGGCATGTCCTAGACGTATAGGCTTGATTTCGCGCCTCAGAGACTCCCCTAACTCTAGAAATCCGAGAATGAAAACTAGTTACTATTCATTCAGTAGAATTGAATTAGAACTTGCATAAAAGGTTGGAAAAACTTCTCAAACATCCAGAACTTATACAAATAGGATTCGATTATCCTAAGACCCTCCCAAGTGACGCCATGAACTGTAATATACGTAAATTCGATATGCCGCCTCATTTGACTCGAGGTGGGCCCACTATTCGAACTCTCTCTTATTGACCCATTTGACTCATTTTCATTCTATAGTTAAGGAAAGTTTTTGGTTGTTACTCGACTACTAAATAATAATTGTTTTTACAAATCGATTCAAAACATGATTTTCTTTTCTAAAAGTTTACAAATGTTTTCCAAAATACTCGTTTTCTCAAAAACTAAGTTTTACAATAATGCAAGCCATAATGACTAAGACTCGACTATGACTCTATGATGAAAAAAAAAAATGAAAAATGATGATTCTATGAATAAAGGTTCCAAGTCTATGGTTAAATAGGAACGTTAAACTATTTCTTGAATCCTCGGCTCTACTCATGAATAGTGTTTTCCTTTAAAGATTCTAAGTACATGAACGATGCCCTATGATCCTATGTTATACTTTCTCATGATATTGCTTTCCATTAACCTTACTACTAGTTCCTTCAGGTGAGATAAAGCGCCCATGGTTATTTCATAATAAAATCGGAGGTTACCGATTCCTTACGTCAAGTAGCGTTATAGCTTTTCCTTGGGCTCCCGTGCATCTGTTTAATTGTTTATATAATAATGTATATAATACGATATTGATAACATATTTGTAACTTGTATATGTGGGGAATATTCTACAAATCCGGACGCGGGAGCGTACGCGGCGACGTTCTATATATATATATATATATAATATGGTTATTCTTGTTTAGGAGGGGTTGGGAGAGCCGATGAATTCGGCGTCACACACTTAAAAGTTTTCGAAAAGCATCTAGTTTTCATGTTTCGAGAATAAGAAAAGAAAAAGCTAAGCGTGCACTGGTGGACTCATATCAACACAAAGTTCGGCTTTTACTAATTCGTTAGTCTTACATACTGTACATTACTGCGGCGGCCCCTCTCTCTTCCTGCGTTTCATCGCGCGGTACACTCGAAAGGTTGAAGTTAATATAGAAGATGTTCCGGCAAAGTTGGCAAGCTCATTTGGTGGGTTACGTTCTCACGTGCCAATTTCGTTAGAGAAGAGTCATGGGTTTAAGGTCGGTTGTACCCATTCGAACTATAAGGTTACATATTTTATTTGACTTAAGGAGTATTTGATGTCATTTATGTTTACTTGCCTTAAAGGTTTTCAAAAAATTTGAAGATAATCGGTTCGCTCTTTCATATGTACAAGAGATTCTAGATGCTTACTCATAAAACATAAGGATGACTTGTTGAAACAATCGCAATCATATAATTGTGCACATATCATAGCATTACCGATACTCATTTATCATATCGAGTGTGTAAAAGGATGTACGTTTTCACATGGACGCGAACAATGGGATAACATATCCTGGCCGGGATCGGTGAAGGAAGCATTAAGGCATCCACGAGTGGAGTAGTGAGAAACTAAATGCAATATAAAATGTACAACATATACAGAGATCGCCGGAATAATCAAATGACATATCTGAAGAAGTCCGGACGACATCATACCTTTTAAAGACGGAGGATTCTTATCAAAATAGAACTTTAGGAGTCATTTGTGTATATAATATAAAAATATGCGGAAACTCGAGCGAGAACATTTACAATAATCAAAACATAAGTCTTTGTATTGCCTTTTATCCCGCTATAAGACCAATAAAATAAACTTCAAAGTTTCCCTTAGTTTTTTTCATTTTTAAGGAAGATCAAATGGAATATCAACACAAAAAACCTCAAGTAAGGTGGCAAATGGTAAACCTTATGATGTCATTTATGAGAGGTATAAGATAATCGGATTTCATATGTTTCTAGATACTTGGATGACTTGTTGAAACAATCGCGACATAATTGGTTCAATTCTTGATATAAAAAGGGAGAAATTTGGACGTGGATACCGAGGAGTATAGTTGTCCCCGAGGTCAAATTCAAACCTAGTACATCAGACATGCCAAGAGAAGGAATGGGAACATCTTTAATCAAAAACCTTGTTTACCAATTGGCTATTCATAAGGCTTAAAATTTCAATCTTAACCAGCATCTCCTATATATATAACATCCCCGAGATTCAAACTCGGCCAAAACAACAACAACCATACCAACAACAATATAAACAACATCAACAATCGACTAGAAACGCATTCTAGCGCAAATAGTCTTATTTCCCAAATAATGCAACAACTCCAAATCCAACTTTACACTTATAAACCAATATTCATATTTTCATGTTCACATACTAATTCAAGATCATTCCAACATAAATCAAGAGTATTCAAGCCTTATATCCAATGTTCAACAATTTCATATTCCATCCAAAATTCTCATATATGCAACAAAACCATTCCAACACATTTTCTACTTACTAATTCATCTCCAACCACAACAATCTATACTTTAACAACTTCATTTTCTTAATATCATAAAATCACATTAATATGACATAATTTCTCTACATTCCATTTTCATGTCAACTTACCCCATATATGCTTCATTTACATTGTAATAATCACAATTAACATGTTACACAAAATGAATCCATCACCATTCCATCCACCTATAGGCCACGGCCAACATGCAACTCTCCAACTTCATCCCATTTTCATTCAACTTTCATTTTCAATACAATTTCCATAATAACCACAACTAGAATGCAACATAAAATTCAACTCATCTCAACTATACCACACACACCCATGCACGGCCACATGCATATATTCATATCCACTTTGCAAACTTCCATATTTCTATATGTTCTACTCATTTACATACACTACAACACAAACAAACCTTCATAACATAAATAGAAGGGAGGAATTCTTACCTTTTCTTCCAAAGTTCTTCACTTGGCCAAGGTGTCAAATTGATGAAACAAGTGCTTTTCCTTCCGAAATAATTACACCACGTTGTAGAGGAGCCTTGAATTAGTAGAAATACAACAAGAGAATAATTTTTAGAGCAAGATTTCCATGGCCTAATTTTGCATGGTGATGGCCGAATGGAGGAGTCTTTCTCCTTCTTTTCTTTTGTTTTCTCCTTCTCTTATTTCTCTTGAAACTTCTAGGAAATTTTGACAATTAAGTGGCCTTTTATTTACTAATTCATCACATGGATGAATTGCCATGGGCTTGGGTCTTCTTGTTGGGCCATGGCCGGTTGGGCCTCTCCTTTCCTTTCTTTCTCTTCTTTTTTTTTTTTTGATTTTTCCAAGCCCAATTACTTAGTCCATATTTTTAGTAATTCATGAAACTAATTTTTGAAATTCCAATTTTGCCCTTAACCTTTCCCAATATTTCCACATCCGAAACTTTCATAACCAACTTATATCAAGCAAGACCAAAACATAACATTGTCCTCAACTTACTACAATTATCTCAAAATGTCCAAATATTCCAAATACGGTTTATAACACTTGTGCTTAGCTTATCGCACCCATCTCAAAATATCCGAACGTGCAAAGTACGGGGTATAACAATAAAAATTACACTAAATGCATAAAATCTTCCAAATCAGCCCTTAACACTTACAATACCAACTTGAATCATTCAACTCTCTTTTCCAACATAGAATCCACATACAACAACAACCAAAATTCCAAGAAAAACTAATTCATTTTTGACACACATAATGGCCATATTCGGCCAACACACTTACATACATACTTCATGATTTCCATTCATTTCAACACTACAACAACCAAACATACTACATAAAACTCATGCACCACTTTTAACATAACACACACGCACGGCTAAGTTCCATACACGCGGCCTCGACTCCAAATACAAAATCTCCATGAATTTCATCCATATTAACATTGACACACACGTAAACCTTCCATAACTCATAAAAACAAGATTAGAACTTACCTTTCTTCACAACTCCTCAACTTGTCCAAAGTTGGCCAAGGATGAAAACGAGTAATCCAACGCTTGAAACGACAAATCCACGTTATCAAGCACCCTCCGATTAGTAGATTTGCTTAGAAGAAATAATTTTGGGATGGCTTAGTCTTGGTCTTGATTTTTCATTGCCATGGCCGAACCCTTCAACTCTTTTTTTTTTCTCAACCTTCTTGATTTTTCTAAGTCTTGAGATGATAATGAAATGATGCTTAAGTCATCCTTATATTACAAATAATGGCCAACCATGTGTGTGGCCCCAAAGGTGGCGGCCACATAGCCTATGTTTTACTCCCTTTTTTTTCAATAATTAGCAACTTCTCATAATTCCATCTTTGGTCCCGAAGTTTCTTTGATGTTTCCATACCAATAACATCATACCATGGGTCTTACGACAAAATCGAAGGTCACGTCTCGACTTCGCGTCCGGAATGGTGCGACCTTAACTTATCATAGTTAACCGAATCGTCCCAACGTTCCAAATACGGGATATAACATCCTTCCCCCCCTTTAGAACGTTCGTCCTTGAATGTTCAACTAGTCTTATAAGGTCGTACACGGACCTCGGGAAGATTCCGTTATTAACATAACACGTAGCCGTACAGCCAATCATACTCTTTCGCTTCCTTCTTTATCTCATTGCTAACTTTATTCGAACTCCTCTCTGCTCCTTGGCTTAGATTTCATCTTTCAACTTTCCGTTCACACATCATCTTGCAATCCCCAACTTCTCGTTTGCCTCTTTACGTCGAACTTGCAAGATTTCCAAAAAAAAACTTCCAGGGGGTCACCCATCTGAATTTTGCTCTACTTTGACACGGCTTAACCTCGGAACTCCGATGAAATACGATGCTTTACCCCCAGTATAATTGCGTCCACATCATTACATGGCTTTCATCACATAATCTGGAGTAGATTGAGGCTCTAACATATTTCCAAACGCTCTCATAACACACTTACTATTTTAGTCCTCTCCAATCCTCGACACTAACTTCTCACCTACGGACATGCCTACTTCCATTCCGAGATACCCAAATTCCCTATGCTTGGGAACATACCTTGATGCGTCGTTATTTATAAATACCTAATTATCGGCTTTCGGATCCTTACTGCATGTATCAAACAACGTTCATACAACGGTCCACGTACGCAAGAATATTTCGATAAGGGCTCGTATATTTGTATCCGCATTCGGTGCCGTCTCCGGATCCCGCCTGCACCGCCGACGTATATGCGGTTCGAAGGACCGCTGGAGGCCCCCGGGGACTCCGCGCGACCTGCGCCACGGCTGCGGTGTCGGCACACCACGACCCATAGGGAGCATGGGCGCCGAAAGATGAACGACAATTGACCGGTGGGCCGAGCCGCGCCGCCGACCAGCCTAACCGGGCATTCTCTCATCGATATGTGCACTGACGGCCACGATTAAAACAAGCACGGCCGAAAGACTTTAAAATTAGTCGTGAGACCTCCCGCTCGTCGAGATAATAGATATAGGAACTGGTCTGTCGGCACAATCTCCCTAATATATAAGGCCACGGAACTACGATCCTCACCGGACGGTCTACGCGGACCGTCGGTGCCTGCCTAACGGGCTGATTTTGGCGGCCTCGATCAACAATAACCCAAATGGAATCATACCCGCTTGATGCGGAACTTATTGGGCGACACCATCACGATCTCTCTTTTGGTCGATGCTGCTCGGTGCCGGTCTCGTCCCACGCGTGCGCTGTGACCGAGCGTGTCCATGCTCCGGTGCGACGCCATTGTCATACGGTGGCTCAATCAAGTAGGCGTCCAACCACTGTCACATATCGATGCATTCGGTCGGCCATATCATGCTATAGCAGGTGCATGTCGGGCCGGAAGGAATCAGAATTCAAATTATGCTCGCGAACACTGCGGACCCGCTTTGTCGTGTCTGCCGAAATCGTCGGGTCAGCCTGCGCCCTCTAACGAGAGCGGGCGGAAAGTGGCCGAGAAAGGCGGCCGTAAACTCATCCCGCGTGGTACAGGGAAGCATCCTCACCTGGATAGCTCCCGGGACTCATACCAATTAAGAGCAATACCCGTAACCTGTCGAGGGCTAACTCGACGGACTCGATCTCCGAAGCACGACCGGTCCGGCGTGCGTCCTGCGATGCGAATGAAATCATGGGGTCCTCGTCGGGCTTGAACCGAAAAACTCGGGGGGGGTTACATGTCGAAATCGCGAACCCTCGGCTATCCGCATCATCATTTATCATTATCTCTGCGCGTCCGCGGGCTTGTCCGCCTATCGCCGTCGATAGCGCTGCGGCCTCCTCGACGTCTGCGCTCCGGTGCCGGGCGTTGGGGAGAGCTGGGGCGGGGACTGCTCCGGCATCCCCTGGTGGTGGAGTGGCGAACCTTCCGGCCAGAAGCACAATGCGGGGCGTAGTCCGAGCACGAGCCGTGTAACTCTCGGTGCCCGACTAGCTCTCCTGCCGCCCGCCGCCCACGGGGCGGCCGTTATCTTCTTCGGAGGCATCACTGAAAAAATATAACAATTGGTCAAAAAAGGGTCATCCTAATAGCACAGCCCTATCGCACGATCTAAGATTCAAAGAAAAGTAACACCCTAGATGTCCTGTAGCCTCCTGTTTATAGATGTGGTGCACAACACACCGATAAACAAGACTCTGAGACACGGCAGCAAACATTCGAGGACAAACCGCTACGATACCACTTTTGTCACGACCCCCCGTGGCGTGACTAGTGCCCGAGTTGGGCACCCGAACACACTCATCGAACCCGAATCACACTGGCGGCTTACGCGTATACGAATATCTTATTTGTCTCAAACACAACCATACACATACATAGACCGCGAGGCTATCAAGTAGCACAACGACCCAAAATATATATATATATATATATATATGCAAGCCGACAAGGGCCCGCGGCGAATAGGATGGCCCCGGCAAACATATAATATACAAACTCAGCGTACGGGGGTGACACACAACCCACGTATACGTCTCGGACCTCTAAACAAACCAACGGACTCATATGACGGGACGGGGCCCCGCGTACCCCGAACAAATACACGCGTATACAACGAACGAGTATATACCAAGATGTAGGCTCGGGATAAAAGGAGCACTCAACACGACGGGATAGGTGTCCTAAGCACGGCGGATCACCAAGCAGGTGTACGTACTGCGGGCATGAAACGCGACCCCGAGAAGGGGGTCGGTACGAGAAATATGTGCGAGTATGCAAAGCAAAAAAAATACGATGAAGCAAATCTGAGTCACCTCGAAAGCAACGAAAATCAAAGAAAGTAAGTGCATTTCCAAAATGCCAAATGTTTATTTTCAAAGTACAAAGCATGCATAGAGCACGAGAAGAATATGGTCGCCCGCCCGTGATGGCGCCATAACACGGCATAACACCGGAGAAGGTTTCAAATCTCCGTGCGGACCCGAACATAACACATCGTCACAACATAACATAAGCCGTATCACGGCCATAACTCCATAAACGGAACCGGCCCTATGGCGAGGTCTCGGGAACCGTAACACGACATAACACCGGGAATATATCATAGTGCGCACGACAACATAACCGGCCGGGAACCGGTGGAAAGATGTACCAACAACACGCACGAGCGAGTCGTGAGTAACCATGCATAAAATCGTTATCATAGGTTCAAAAAGTAAGTAAAATTACCATACTTGGGAATCGGGAAAATCGTCATACCAAACTCTTTCAAACGTCATCAGAAATGTACAAAGGAAGGTCGCGGGACCCACGGACGAGTGTCGACCCGAACCGGGCCCACCTATGGGAAACATACTCATCACACGTCATACAACCTCCTGATGATATCGAGGCAATCAGGGAGCCCTTAGTCGAAAGTTACGGCAGTTCGTAGTTTCAACATTGTTTAAGAATAAAACTCTTTTGAAAACCCAATTTTTATGCAATTTTAAGAAAAATCAATTATTCCAAAAACATCAAAGCCAATATTTTTCTCACATCAACGTACGAATGCGAGAGACAAACGCGAATCATAGACATGCTCGGATTGTGAGAATGGAATTTCCTCGAGGCTCGTATTGTAGCCTATATTCAACTAAGACATGCTAAAAGAAAGAAGAGTTAAGCTTTACATACCACGCTCGCACACAACGCTAATCCAAATCAAACCTATATCTCGAACTCTCCAAGATCTACATAACATCAATAAATACCAACGTCAACCAAGCATTTAGAAGTTCATTTCCAAACTAACATATAATTCTACGGAAATTTGGGCAGCATTTCCCCCGTAAATGCACAACCCCGAGAATTCAACTCGGCCAAATTCAACAACACAACAACACCAACAATCATTCCAACAATATCCATAATGTCACAACCCAATTTCCGGTAGGGTGTGATGGGCACCCGACCCTTACTTAGGACCGAGCGAACCCTCTGACTGTCATAGCACTCGTAGTCATAATGGGCCCCTAACCGGCCGTAAATGCGTAATGAAATTTTTTTTTTTTAAAACAACATACGAGTATATCTTTCAAATCAACATAACTTGCGACCATACAAAATACGTAATATCATATATAACAATACGACGGCTTATAGAGCCGCTCACAACGGACATCTTATATACATGACTGCGTCTCGCAAAGTCTCTAACATAGCCGGATACATACCATAACCCCCGTATACACTGACTCGGCAGCACTCCGGAGAGAATGGAGCTCGCCAATCCTGCTAGAACACCTTCTGCTAACGTCTTCAGCTCACCTGGGTGTACCTGCGCGGCATGAACGCAGCCCCCGAAGACAGGGGGTCAGTACGAATAGTGTACCGAGTATGTAAGGCATGGATAGTAATATGCGAAAAACATAAATCAAGTATAACGACATAAAGGAATTACAACGCATGTCCTGGGATAGAAACATAACCTGTACATATAAGTGCCCTTGGGCAGATGCCGTGCTTTCTTAGCTCTCCTATATATATATATATATATATATATATACATATATACATAAAGATAGAATATATTATATTGCCGAGGCGTCGGCAGCCGATCCATTTAACCATAAATATGCACATCCCGCGTCCGGGCATCCCGCGTCCGGGACGATATCAAGTCATGTAATACCAACTGATCAGGTGGATATGCGTATATAACGCTCTGCCATTATATCCATTTTCCCGTAAATATATGAAAATTCCATGTATGAATATCGGCGTCTATAGCGCCCTGGCTCTTTCATTATATACATATGCTCGTATCGTATATATATATATCAGCGTCTATAGCGCTCGATTCTTTTTGTCACATGCACATACTTACATCATATATATATATACCGGCGTCTATAGCGCTGCGATTCTCGCTATCATATACATATACTTATATCATGTTCATTTATCAGCGCGTATATAGCGCTCTGATTCTGTTATCATTATCGTCGTAGAAGTATTCTCATTAAAATAGTTACAACACTTATCGTTTAATAATCAAGGCACTAAAGAAAATCCGAGAACCGTGGGCCCACCTCGAGTCAAATGAGGTGGCGTACACAACTTACATATAATACGTGTCATGACGTTACTTTTGAAGATCTTAGGGTAATCGGGTCTCATCCTTGCAAGTTCTAGGATATGTAGACATTTCTTTCACAATTCGGCACTTTTGGTTCAATCTTCTTGAATGAATAGTAACTATTTTCAATTCGCGGATTTCTAGAGTTAGGAAAGTCCCCGAGGCGCGAAATCAAGCCTATACGTCTAAGACATGCCAAGAAAGGAAGGGGAAGCCTTACATACCTCTTTCCGCTCCTTTTGCTATTCCAATTTCACGTCGCAATCTCGTCGAAATCTGCAAATTGGTCATATTTACCAAAACTCTTGTTAGGGTTCTTAGAATTGGAATCTTAAGGAAGCACTTGGCTACCGAAATTTCGGCAAAGACTTCCTCCGTAAATATACCATCCTCAACCTTCAACTTAGCCAATTTCAACCAACAACAATCAGGAATTCAACCCGGCCAATCTATCAACAATAATGCTAACAATCATAACAACAATATCGACAAGCAATTCAAGATGTCCAAACCAACATCCAATCTTACCCGAAACCTTCCAACTCATCAAGAACAATAGCAACATATTCCTTTCTTTCAAACTCATAAACTATATCAATAATTCCATATACTAGCAACATCATTTCCATAATTTCAAGAATTTTATTAAAATCATATTACACTCCAAATCAGTCCACGGCCATCTTATCTTCAATTTAAATAATCAAACCTTCATTTTACGTCCTAGAATCCATAACGACAACAACCAAAATACTAGGTAACATTAACGCATTCCTTGCATACCAAATAGCCCCTAGTTCACGGCCCAACTTCAACATATATAATCTCATAAGTTTCATTCGTTTTCTACACATTACAACAACACATAAACATGCTAAATTCAAGCAACTCTTCACCCCTACACAACACACTACACGGCCACACACATGCACATACACGGCCACAACATGTTCTCCACATTTCCATGAATTTCATCAACTTCTACATACTACAACATGCATAATCACCTATAACACATAGAAATGAATTGATTCTTGCATACAAACATATATGGACGGCCACACCTTGCTCATACTCCATATGAATTTCATCCATTTTTGTACACTACAACATACACAACATCCATGACATACAAAAAGGAATGAATTCTTACCTATTTCCTTAATTCTTCACTTGGCTAGAAACCACCACTTGTATGAATATGAATCTTTCTTGCTCCAACACCCTTTCACTTTGCTAAGGACTCTTTAATGGATTGTTTGGCTAGAGAGAATAATTTTTTTGATGCAAAATCATCCAATATTTTGTGGAGTCTACTATGGCCGAATGGCCTTGATAGTTTTTCTCCTCCTTTTCTTTGTTTTTATCCTTGAAATTTCTTGAGAATTCTAGAGGATTTTAATGATTAAGATGACTTATTAAGTCATCTTTTCTTGGGCCCTTTTAATTAAATTCTCATATGGGCCTTAATCCAAATGTTGGCCCAATTCCAGCCCACTCCTTCTCTTTTTTTTTTTTTCACGTCATGAAAAATTATTTTCGAAATTCCGAATTAGCCCCTTGGCCTTCCTCCATATTTCCGTGAGGCATATTGCGAATTTCCCTTTATGCCCTTGACCTTTCTTAATAATTCCGCTTCTAAATGCTTCATAAGCCATTCATATACTTAACAAAATAAAAATATGGCCTTGCTTGTTGTCCTCCCGCAATTGTCTTAAATTACCCGATTGCACAAAATGCGGGATATAACATCCTCCCCCCCTTTAGAACATTCATCCTCGAATGTTGAACCGGCTTGCGGGGTCGCATAAACACCTCGGGGGAGCTCCCTTTTCATAGCTATCGCCACCCTTCATGCTATCTCTTAGGCTGCCCAATACCACTCTCTTGTCATACTCTTTTTCTTTATACACATCCACTCCCTAGTTTTCCGTCATTCGAGGTTTTTGCAAGACTTCTCACACTGCCTCATTGGTAGCCTAGACGTCCATACCAAATACATTATCGTATCAACTGTTCTTATCCCACTCTTGCATTTCTCTTACCCGCTTCCCCCCTTTAGGGGTATGCTTATACCATTATCCATTCATGCCTGTCTCTTTTTCCGTACACAAGAAATCTTATGCTACCTCTGAGTCGTTCAGAACACACTACCCTTACATAGTCCTTTCTCATTTTCAGAACGTACTCTGTTTGTTCACATTTTATCCGTATCATCCCGTCCCCATTTCCTAGCATTCATTCTGCCTTGTTCCTCGTCTTTCCATAACTTAGCCTTTCCTTTGTCCCGTTACTTATGGCACTTATGCCCTCCGTTACACACATCTTAACCTATTACTATGCCGTTGTTCCGCTTCCTTTTATTTCCTCTCCTTCCGTTAACTCCTTCCCTTCGCCGACCTGACTCGGCCCGTTCTACGCGTCCTCTTAGGGTTTCTGGTCGTTCCACATACTCCAATCTCCCTTAGATTATTCCCATTTCTTATTCGCTCCTTACCTCTGAATTTGTAGGATTTTCAGAAAACTTCCCAGGGGGGTCACCCATCCTGAAATTTCTCTCACTTCAGCACGCTTAACTTTGAGACTTTAATGAAATCGGGTGCGCTAGTGCCGGTATAATCGCGTCCGCCTCACCGCACAACCTTCATTACATATCCTAGAGTACGTCGGAGCCTTACCAGGTTTCAAAACGTCCCCACAGCACATTTTACCAGCTATCTGATCGATACATTCCTATTCGTCACAATTCTTTTTCCTCATATGCTTATCTTAATCAGATCACTTTATCCAAACCTGCCAACCCTTATTAAATCGTCGCCTAGTGGCACAAGTTTTTTTTTTTTCCAAATTTCCTTACCACCGTATTTCCACCGACGTCTTATTGACCATTCCACTACTTCTTCCATAGTTAACTTATTCCTAGAGGGCAGCAGTACTTTACAGCTCAGTCAACTTTCATCACTACTATTATCCCGGCGTTCGCAATATATTCTCCAACTTGTATCTCATTCTCATATTATTTCTAGAAAAATTCCGGCAGAGTTTCCTCTGTATTTCTTGCTATTCCAAAACCTGCACGCAGGAAATACCAATAGTGCCTCACAGGGCCATCATCATATATACATATCACATCATATTGTATCGTATCATAGCCACACAGGGCTCTCAATATTCACAAAGGTCCGAAGATATTAAATTTACCTCATATGCTCAGCACGACTACACATACCACATTTTCTTACTTACCTTCCTTTTCAGTTTTCAACTTTGCCTTTCAATCGTATGCCAATACCTTACTTGACATATGCCTTTCGTATCTTTACTTACCTGCGTGCTTTGTAACCTCCCATGCCGCTGATCGCTTCCACCTGTCAATGTCATTCCTCTGCCGAAATCAAAGATTAGTACAAAGGATCTCATTTCCTATAACTTGGCTCTACAGCACGATCTAAGATGCCAAAGAAGAGTAACCATCCTAAATGCCCCATAGCCTCCTGTTTATAAATGTGGCGCGCTTCACACCATAAACAGGACTCTACCGGACACGACTTTGCAGACAACCCTTGGACCGACCTGCTCTGATACCACTTTGTCACACCCCAATTTTCGGTAGGGTGTGATGGGCACCCGACCCTTACTTAGGACCGAGCGAACCCTCTGACTGTCATAGCACTCGTAGTCATAATGGGCCCCTAACCGGCCGTAAATGCGTAATGAAATTTTTTTTTTTTTTAAAACAACATACAGTATATCTTTCAAATCAACATAACTTGCGACCGTACAAAATCTGTAATATCATATATAACAATACGACGGCTTATAGAGCCGCTCACAACGGACATCTTATATACATGACTCTGTCTGCAAAGTCTCTAACATAGCCAGATACCATAACCCCCGTATACACTGACTCGGCAGCACTCCGGAGAGAATGGAGCTCGCCAATCTCGCTAGAACACCTTCGCTAACGTCTTCACGCTCACACAGGGGTGTACCACGCGGCATGAACGCAGCCCCCGAAGACAGGGGGTCAGTACGAATAGTGTACCGAGTATGTAAGGCATGGATAGTAATATGCGAAAAACATAAATCAAGTATAACGACATAAAGGAATTACAACGCATGTCCTGGGATAGAAACATAACCTGTACATATAAGTGCCCTTGGGCAGATGCCGTGCTTTCTTAGCTCTCCTTACTCATATATATATATATACATATATACATAAAGATAGAATATATTATATTGCCGAGGCGTCGGCAGCCGATCCATTTAACCATAAATATGCACATCCCGCGTCCGGGCATCCCGCGTCCGGGACGATATCAAGTCATGTAATACCAATCGATCGGTGGATATGCGTATATAACGCTCTCCGCCATTATATCCATTTTCCGTAAATATATGAAAATTCCATGTATGAATATCGGCGTCTATAGCGCCCCGCTCTTTCATTATATACATATGCTCGTATCGTATATATATATCGGCGTCTATAGCGCTCGATTCTTTTTTTTGTCACATGCACATACTTACATCATATATATATTTACCAGCGTCTATAGCGCTCTGATTCTGCTATCATATACATATACTTATATCATGTTCATTTATCAGCGCGTATATAGCGCTCTGATTCTGTTATCATTATCGTCGTAGAAGTATTCTCATTAAAGTAGTTACAACACTTATCGTTTAATAATCAAGGCACTAAAGAAAATTCGGGAACCGTGGGCCCACCTCGAGTCAAATGAGGTGGCGTACCCAACTTACATATAATACGTGTCATGACGTTACTTATGAAGATCTTAGGGTAATCGGGTCTCATCCTTGCAAGTTCTAGGATATGTAGACATTTCTTTCACAATTCAGGCACTTTTGGTTCAATCTTCTTGAATGAATAGTAACTATTTTCAATCGCGAGATTTCTAGAGTTAGGAAAGTCCCGAGGCGCGAAATCAAGCCTATACGTCTAAGACATGCCAAGAAAGGAAGGGAAGCCTTACATACCTCTTTCCGCTCCTTTTGCTATTCCAATTTCACGTCGCAATCTCGTCGAAATCTGTAAATTGGTCATATTTACCAAAACTCTTGTTAGGGTTCTTAGAATTGGAATCTTAAGGAAGCACTTGGCTACCGAAATTTCGGCAGCACTTCCTCTGTAAATATACCATCCTCAACCTTCAACTTAGCCAATTTCAACCAACAACAATCCGGGAATTCAACCCGGCCAATCTATCAACAATTGTTACACCCCGTATTTTGCGCGTTCGGATAGTTTGGGATAATTGTGTCAAGTTAAGGACAACGCAACGAATTGGTATTGTTTGGTTCATAAGTTGGTTATGAAAAGTTGGATGCGGAAATATTGGAAAAGAGGCTAAGGGCAAAATTGGGATTACAAAAAAATGGATTCAAGAATTGCTCATTAAGTGGGCTAAATAATTGGGCTTGGAAAATAAAAAAAAAAAACAACAAACAAGCCTAGCCCAAGTGGGAGGCCCAACCGGCCATGGCATGAAAAAAAAGGAAGAAAATGGGCCAAGCCCATGAAGGGGCCAAAGTTTGCAAATAAAATAAACAAGGGGCCATTTGTTTCTCTAGAATCTTCAAGAAAAAGAAAGAAAGGAAGATGGAGAACAACAACCATGGCCATTCGGCCATGGTCCTCAATTTTTGTCTCCTCAAATTTTGTTCCCAAAAATTATTTTCTTGTTGTATTCCTACTAATTCAAGGGTCCTCTACAACGTGGTATAGTTGGTTCGGAAGATAAATCGTTCGTTTCGTCGTTTTCGCATTTGGGACTAGTAAAGAAGTTGAAGGAAAAAGGTAAGATTCAATCCTTTCTCATGTGTTATGAAGGATTCAATTGTGTTGTAGTATGTGGAAATGGATAGAAAGCATGAAATTATGGAAGTTTGCATGGTATTTGTGTGTGTGCATATGTGGCCGTGTGTATGAGCTAGAGTATAAATGAAGTAGGTTGGATTTTATGTTGTATTCTAGTATGGTTATTGTGGACTTGGTTTTAGAAGTGAAAGTTGAATGAAAATCGTTTGAAGTTGATAAATGCCATGGGGCCGTGTGATGTAAGGTAATGGAATAGGAATGGATTTATTTTGTTTAGTATGTTAGTTGTGTTGTTGTGCCCTTATTAATGTAAATGAAGGGTATATGGGTTAAGTTTGCATGAAAATGGAATGTGGAGAATTATGTTACATTAATGTGATTTTATGGTATTAAGATAATGAAGTTGTTAAAGGGTGGATTATGGTTGTTAGTGATGAAGTAGTAAGTAGAAAATGTGTTGGGATGCTTTTGTTTCATATATGAGAATTTTGGATGGAATATGAAAATTGATGAAATTGTTGAATATTGGATATATAGCTTGAAATGCTCTTAGTTTATGTTTGAATGATCTCAAATTAGTGAATGAATATGTAAACGTTGATGTTGGTTCGAATGTGCGCAATTGGATTGAAAGTTGACATACTATGCGGTAAGGAAGATTACTTATGTTGGAATGTGTTTTGGTATGGTTGTTGTTATTTTGGCCGAGTTCCATTCTCGGATTGTTGTTGATTGTTTTGAGCCGAGTTGAATCTCGGAGGTGTCATAATTATAGGGGAAGTCTTTGCCGGAATTTCGGTAGCCAAGAATAACAGTTGAAATATAAGCTTGCATGAATAGTAATTGGTAAGAATGACCATTTGCGGTTTTTTGGACGAAACGGGAATTGAGATTTAAGGAGCGTAAGCCGCCATCCAGGTATGTAAAGCTTGCCCTTTCCTTCTTTTGGCATGTCCTAGCCCTACTAGGCTAAGATCGGAACCTCGGGGATAATTCCGCTCTCGGAAAGCCGAGTTTGATTTTGCATACTATTCATTCAGCGCAATTGAATTATAATCCTTATATTTGACCAAAGGAACGCTTAAACCTTTGTAACTATTGTAAACGTATCTGGATCGCTCCGAAACTTCTGTGGATGGCTGTAGGGAGCCTATTGTTTGTAAATTATGTCAGCCACCTCGGCTCGACCGGAGGTGGGGCCCACGTATCCCGAGATCTCCCAGTGTCGCCCTGTTTGGTATGCTTGTGTGATTTTGAAAGGAAAACTTTTGACTATTGCCCCGATTGCTATAAATAATTATTTTAATTACTTTATTACGTTTGATAATACATTTTGACACATAAGAACGATTTCGGAAAATTGTAACTATTGTATACTAATTCCAATAAACCGAAACTTGTTTACGTACTTACTAATGATAATAAATATATTTGGTCATCGGATTTTGGAAGGTAATTAAATTGTTTGTTTGCTATTAATATGTTTTCGAATAATGTTTGAAAAAGAACCTAATTTAACTATTGTCTTGGTTTTAAGGAAATGGTGTGTTTTGGTTGTTTTGTTGAGTTTGTAATAAAGAAATTATATACGTATGACTACTTACGATTCCGCTCGTGTGTATTGTGATTACCTCTTTCGCGAGTCCGGGCGGTATGTGTGATATTGTCCATTGGATACTTGACCGAAATTTGTGCCATGACCGCTGGATACTTGGCCGCGGCATGTGTATGTGTGATATCGTCCGCTGGATACTTGACCGCGGGCTGTGACATGACCGCTGGATTCTTGACCGCGGTATGTATGTGTGTATGTATGTATGTATGTGTAGCTGCGTATATTTATATAGTTATAACATTAACTTATTTGGGTTCTGGCCGCGGTATGTGTGTATGGTTTGTGCATGTACGCCTAGGATGTCGAGGTAAGTACGTTGGTATTTGGACTATTGTGTTCGCGTTCGGTACGCCTTATTTCGTTTTGTATTTTACGCTTTGCATACTCGGTACATATTCCGTACCGACCCCCCTTTCTTCGGGGGCTGCGTTTCGTGCCGCGCGGTACCCGCAGTGAGCGGATGATGTTAGCGAGAAGATGTTAAATTCTGGATTGGCGAGCTCCATTTCCTCCGGAGTCTTTGCCGGGTCAGAGTGCGTTTGTATGGTATCCGAAGTTATGTTAGAGACTTTGCAGACAGTGTCATGTGTATGAGATGTTCGTTTGTAAACGGCTATGTAAGCCGATGTATCAGTATGCAGCGTGTTATGAATTTCATGTGTTTACAGATTCGCTATGGTTACGGATCTTGTTTGATTTGAAAAGATGAAAGGCATGTATGTTTTTCAAAAAAAAATTTCACCCTGTGCTTAGGTTAGGCTTTGTGGGCCCAGTATGGCTATGAGTATTATGAGAGTCTGCGGGTTCGCTCGGCCCTAGGTAAGGGTCGGGTGCCCATCACACCCTATCAGAAATTGGGGTGTGACAACAATAATGCTAACAATCATAACAACAATATCGACAAGCAATTCAAGATGTCCAAACCAACATCCAATCTTACCCGAAACCTTCCAACTCATCAAGAACAATAGCAACATATTCCTTTCTTTCAAACTCATAAACTATATCAATAATTCCATATACTAGCAACATCATTTCCATAATTTCAAGAATTTTATTAAAATCATATTACACTCCAAATCAGTCCACGGCCATCTTATCTTCAATTTAAATAATCAAACCTTCATTTTACGTCCTAGAATCCATAACGACGACAACCAAAATACTAGGTAACATTAACGCATTCCTTGCATACCAAATAGCCCCTAGTTCACGGCCCAACTTCAACATATATAATCTCATAAGTTTCATTCGTTTTCTACACATTACAACAACACATAAACATGCTAAATTCAAGCAACTCTTCACCCCTACACAACACACTACACGGCCACACACATGCACATACACGGCCACAACATGTTCTCCACATTTCCATGAATTTCATCAACTTCTACATACTACAACATGCATAATCACCTATAACACATAGAAATGAATTGATTCTTGCATACAAACATATATGGACGGCCACACCTCCATGCTCATACTCCATATGAATTTCATCCATTTTTGTACACTACAACATACACAACATCCATGACATACAAAAAGGGAATGAATTCTTACCTATTTCCTTAATTCTTCACTTGGCTAGAAACCACCACTTGTATGAATATGAATCTTTCTTGCTCCAACACCCCTTTCACTTTGCTAAGGACTCTTTAATGGATTGTTTGGCTAGAGAGAATAATTTTTTTGATGCAAAATCATCCAAGGTTTTGTGGAGTCTACTATGGCCGAATGGCCTTGATAGTTTTTCTCCTCCTTTTCTTTGTTTTTATCCTTGAAATTTCTTGAGAATTCTAGAGGATTTTAATGATTAAGATGACTTATTAAGTCATCTTTTCTTGGCCCTTTTAATTAAATTCTCATATGGGCCTTAATCCAAATGTTGGCCCAATTCAAGCCCACTCCTTCTCTCTTTTTTTTTCACGTCATGAAAAATTATTTTCGAAATTCCGAATTAGCCCCTTGGCCTTCCTCCATATTTCCGTGAGGCATATTGCGAATTTCCCTTTATGCCCTTGACCTTTCTTAATAATTCCGCTTCTAAATGCTTCATAAGCCATTCATATACTTAACAAAATAAAAATATGGCCTTGCTTGTTGTCCTCCCGCAATTGTCTTAAATTACCCGATTGCACAAAATGCGGGATATAACACATAATCAATTCGAAACGCATTCGAACATTAAAAATTCTTCTCCACACATTCCAACAACTTTCCAATTATGCTCACTACAACTACATACATACAAACCAACATGTAATCAAACTAACGCATATTCAATTATCAATCCAAAACCATTCAAACAATATTCAAGAACTCTTTAAATAATTCATACAATATTTCCAACAATCCAACAAATACTCCATTCCACCCGAAATGGTCCCCAAACCCGAGAACCTCAACTCTAACACATTCCTCGATTTCAAGCCATGATTTGCTCCACCAATCCATACTCTAACCATGTCATTTCCATAAAACTAAAAATTACACTAAATACATAAAATCTTCCAAATCAGCCCTTAACACTTACAATACCAACTTGAATCATTCAACTCTCTTTTCCAACATAGAATCCACATAACAACAACAACCAAAATTCCAAGAAAACTAATTCATTTCTTGACACACATAAAGGCCATATTCGGCCAACACACTTATATACATACTTCATGATTTCCATTCATTTCAACACACTACAACAACCAAACATACTACATAAAACTCATGCACCACTTTTAACATAACACACACATACACGGCCAAGTTCCATACACACGGCCTCAACTCCAAATACAAAATCTCCATGAATTTCATCCATATTAACATACAACAACACACATAAACCTTCCATAACTCATAAAACAAGATTAGAACTTACCTTTCTTCACAACTCCTCAACTTGTCCAAAGTTGGCCAAGGATGAAAACGAGTAATCCAACGCTTGAAACGACAACTCCACGTTATCAAGCACCCTCCAATTAGTAGATTTGCTTAGAAGAAATAATTTTGGGATGGCTTAGTCTTGGTCTTGATTTTTCATTGCCATGGCCGAACCCTTCAACTCTTTTTTTTTTCTCCAACCTTCTTGATTTTTCTAAGTCTTGAGATGATAATGAAATGGTCCCTTAAGTCATCCTTATATTACAAATAATGGCCAACCATGTGGCCATGGCCCACTCCAAAGGTGGCCGGCCACATGGCCTTGTTTTACTCCCTCCTTTTTTTCAATAATTAGCAACTTCTCATAATTCCATCTTTGGTCCCGAAGTTTCTTTGATGTTTCCATACCAATAACATCATACACACTTAGGTCTTACGACAAAATCGAAGGTCACACGTCTCGACTTCGCATCCCGGAATGGTCCTGACCTTAACTTATCATAGTTAACCCGAATCGTCCCAACGTTCCAAATACGGGATATAACACAACTTAACCCCTATAATCTTCATTTACATTGTAAAGATCACAACAACACAACTAACATGTTAAACAAAATAAATCCATCATTACTCATCACCAATGTACCACACGGCCACCATGGCAATTTTCCAACTTCATCCAATTTTCATTCAACTTTCATTTTCAATACAAACTCCACAATAACCACAACTAAATACAACATAAAAATTCAACTCATCCCAACTACACAACATAGCACATATACACGGCCACATACACACATGCACACCCACTTTGCAAACTTCCATATTTCCATATACTACAACACAAACAAACCTTCATAACATAATAATAAGGGATTAATTCTTACCTTTTTCTCCTTGGTTCTTCACTTGTCCAAAGTGTGAGATTGATGAAACTAATGCTCAATCTTCCAAAACAACTACACCAAGTTGTAGAGGAGCCTTGAATTAGTAGGAATATAATAAGAAAATAATTTTTGGAACAATATTTTGAGGGGTGATTTTCCCCTTGTCTTGGCGAATGGCTTGTTGTTGTTGTTCTTATTTTCTCTTGTTTTTCTCCTTCTATTCTTTGTCTTGAAAGTTCTAACGGGTTTAATGAATAATTGCCCCTTTATATTATTTCCTCACATGATCAAATTATATGGGCTTGGATATTTTTTTTTCCATTTTCCTTAAGCTATGGCCGGCCACCCCTTTTGGGTTGGGCTTGGCTTGCTTATTTTTTTGTAAATTTTTCAAGCCCAATTATTTGTCCATATTTTTGCTAATCCATGAAATCAATTTTCAAAATTCCAATTTTGCCCTTAGTCTTTTCCAATATTTCCACGTCTAAATTTTTCATAACCAACTTATATACCAAACAAGATCAATACATTACAATGTCCTTAATTTGTCTCAGAAATCCCAAGGTGTCCAAAGGTGTAAAATACGGGTTATAACATAATTACTCTGAATATGATATAAGTATATGTTATATGTTTCCTACGATAGCCTTGGGGTGTGTTAAATTACTTACGAATTCGATAGGATCGTCGAATAAAGGTGGTTTTACCAGAAGAATGTTACACCTTGGAACTTTCATTTTGCCTCATTGTGGGTATAGCAAATTTCCAACAGTTTACCAGAGGATTATGAAGCCTTTAATGAGTCGACGAGGGACAGCTACGACAAGATATCTCGGATTGAATTTACCTAGACTCTACAGATATGAATCAATACCATTATCATGGTCATATGGAAACAAAGTGGGAGAGATTTGCAAACCATGCGAGACTTAATACCATTATTGAGCAAGAAAAAGGATCGACGAGTCCGAGTATCAAGGAGGATCATATCAGGAGAGTAACTCACTTATATATCTTAAAAGCATATACCTGAGGTGGCAAGGGAGTACTGCAACCGAGAGTCATTACTAAGAAGGAAACACTTTTTTCAACTATTCGAAGGGAATGTTATAGATAGTGCATGTCAGAGGATTAAAATGATGACTACTTGCATGTTGATATATTTTGATTGTTGCCCTGTGAGGCTTGTTGGTTAGCTGTATACAGGTAGGTAGTAAAAATTACAGAGGAGGTTACGCCAAAATTTTGTTAAAGTTGATTGTGATCAGTATATATATGTGTGCTATGATCAATAAGATACACAAGTGTAAACTAAAGAATGAAAGGTTAATAATAGTTGTAAATCGACTGAAAGGAGGGTTAAGATAAGTTCTCTCGGGGATTAGAAGTAAGGTTGATGAACTAAGATTAATGTGATTCGAATAATGTGATAAGATTATGAGAAGAGACTTAAGAGGGGAAGCAATGATAAGCAAGGAGTCATTCGAGAGGTGAGTTAGTATAAAAAGAGTAAGCTTAAACGAGTAAAGAATGAAACAAGGAAGAGAAAGAAATATGATTACATGTGTTTTAGGAAAGAGATTAATGTGTCCCTTATAGAAATCAATATAGCGGAAGCAACAATGTGGTTAAGGGAAGTTTAAGCTTATAGAGGAAAGATATGTTTTGAAAAGCACTTTAGGAATTGTGAAGGGTTGAGTTATAATAGTAAGCATTGTAATTGGATGCGAGTATTAGTCTTCATTTAACATTCGAGGACGAATGTTTCTAAGAGGGAAAGGATGTTACACCCCAGAAAATTTCGTGTTACTAAGGTTACAGATGGCTTAATGTGAGCTCAAGGAGGAGCAAATATTACAAGTATAAGGGATGAAATACTACTGTATTAGCATGAGGATAGCTTGAGTATGATATTTGGAATTCGCACAATATGATTGGAATGATACGTTAAAAGATATATAGCCCTCGTAACCGTAAGCTGAGGTGGGGCCCACATGATGGGGTTTTTATAAAGGACATATGATAAGTTATATGGACAATATATATGAAGTTAAACACAACTCAAGAAGGACCCTTGAGCCAAATCCAAGTGTAAGCCCTCCAAAAAGATGTTCTTAAGTTACGTTTTCGGGTGATCTGACTTCGGGAGGCCATAACCCCATCATTGTTTGGGTATTTGGGAACACTCCAAATATGAAAGTTGTAGATAATTAAATTAGATTTCCAACCATATGTCGCGGGCCTTCACACAACATAGGGATAAAAAGTTAAGGATGTTTTACGACAGAAAGGTCAAGCTGGGCAGTGGGCTCGGCCCAACCCGACTCCAAGTCGGGTCCGGCCCACTTCCCTTGCTATTTAAGGGAGGTTTTAACCCTTATCATCTGAATTTCATACCAAAAAGTCCAAAACCTGGTAGAGAGAGAGTGAGGGGATTTTAGAGAGATAAAGCAAGGGTTCGATCAAGTTTGAGGCCCCGAATCCCGAGGCTCGTGAAGGATAAAGCGTAGTATGAGTTTTTATCGTCGTTTTAAGCTAATTATTGAGCTTGGGGGATGATATTTCGTGGTGTATCTGCTGCTAAGGTATGTATAAGGTTCCTTTTATGTTATTAAAGTGCTTATTTAGAGTTTTAACGGATTAGAACGGAGGAAATAATATTAAAAGCTCGTTTGGCATTTTTGGGAGGTTTATGAAGGTGGGGCTGTTTCAGTGGAGTTAAATGGATGGAAATATCTGAGTTATGATGTATATTTATTGTCGATATTGTTGTTTGACGTTGTTGCTGATAATTTAGCTGAATTGGATTTTCGGGTTTGTCCAGTTTATAAAGGAAATGCTATCGAAATTCTGTTAGAAAATCAGAGATTTGTATGTAGTGAAGTAATCTTGTGTGTGGTCTAATTTGAATGTTGTGAGGTATGTTCTATGTCTTAATGTTGTTTTTGAGTAAGTTTGGGGGATTATTATAGCTCAAAAGTAAAGAACATGATAGTAGTTGAGGCCATAATTGAAATTGTGAAGAAGTGAAGTTATGAGCTGATTTTCAGGGGATTGTAAAGTGGATTATTGTGCTGTTTGTCATGAGTTTGATGTTGGTGATGTTGTTGATATTGTTGTTGATGTTTTGGGATTGAATTGGAGTTTGGATGGAGTAAGATATGTAGGGGAAATGCTGCCCGATTTCCGATAGATGTCTTGTTAGCTTAAGATGAGATTGTAAAGGCGTGACAAGTATAATTGGGACTAATCTATGTATATATGTGTTGATCATGGACTCGCAGGTTCAGGAAGCCAACATTGAGTGATAAAGACGATAAGGTATGTTAAGGCTATTCCCTTTTCTTCTTTTGGCATGGTCTATATGAAACAAACGGACGACGAAGCTCCTATTCTTAGAAATACTAGAATGGCTAATGTTCTTGATTTCTAGAAGCTATTTCATTATGTCCTGATATGTGTCTATGATTCCTGAAGTCCTATTTTGATATTATAATACGTAGTGACATTCGAGGGTATTATGCTTCCAGGTTATTCAAAGAGTTCCAGAAATAATCTTATGAGTCTTAATTGCATTCAATTGCTTCAATGTGTATGTTAAGGCCGTCCTTTCTTCTTTTTGGCATGAATTACATAAACTGAGCGAACAACGAACATATAGGACTCCAAGGGACTCTAGTTCTCAATAGTGCTTGACATGATAGTTGTCTTTGATTCTCAAGTGTTGGTTCATTCTAATTATTCTATTGAGTCTCAGATGATGATGTAGGGGTTGTCTGCAAATTCGTGTCTAGTAGAGTCTTGTTTATGGTGTGTTGCGCGCCACATTTATAAACAGGAGGATACAGGGCATTTAGGATGGTTACTTCTCTTTCATAGCTATGATCGTGCGATAGAGCCAATAGATAGGAAATGATATCCCTTATATACTAACCTTTGATTTCAGCAGGAGAGTGGTGTCGACAAGAGAAGGTAAATAATGATACTGGGAGTTACATAGGTAAGATATATCATTGAGGCTACGTTACCAAAATATGTATTTATATGATAATGGATTGGTTGTCATAGAGGTAAGTCAGTGTAAGTACAACAGAGGAATTGATTAAATGTATCTCTTGATGATAAGTTCAGTTATAAGTTTATGAACAGAAGAAGCTGAAGGAATCAGTAAAAAATAGGTAACGGTAAGCAGGGTATATGCCAGATATGGTATGAATGTTGCAGGTATGATTGAAACCTGCAGTTAAAGATTGAAAGTGTTACACCTTGGAAAATTTCCCCTTATCGTACAGTGAATAGGCCAACGAGGGGCTTGACGTTCACGAGGTTTGGACAAGTAGGAGATAGTAGTTGATGGTCCTAATTAAGATTTCCAAAGACATCCGAGTTAAGGAAAGAAAGATGCTAAGGAAAGCGAGTTATAAGTCGAGCGTATCGGGTAAGAACTTCGAGTATTAAGCTAATGATGTCTAAATGATACCTTAAGGGAGAGTTATAACGTCCCTTAGAATGGTATTGAGATGTTAAACAAGTGTTAAGAAGGTTCCATAAGGATCGGAGATCAAACGAGTCGACGAGAGTAAGCATCGAAAAACTGGGCAAACATACGGCCAGACATACTGGCCGTATAAAATCTACGGACCGTATGTCTATCCGTAGATCCAGCCCAGAATGACCTACTCCACTCTACCAAATATACGGTCCAACATACGGTCAGTAGAAATTATACGGACCGTATGTTGGTCCGTATATTCCAATCGGGACTGATGTGAAATTAATATAAGGGACCTCACTTCATTTTATTTTCATTTCATTCTTCACCTCTCCCATTCAAGAAACCTCTAGAGTGTTCCATACACTTCAACCATAAGAAAACAAGAGAAATCAAAGATCAACAACAAGAAATCAAGTGAATCAAGTGAAGGAAACCTCATTAAAGTCATTCAACTCAAGAAATCCCAAGAGAGAGGAAGTAGGGTTTTGGTGGAAAAGGTGAATTGTCATCCAAGGATTATTCCTCTATCAATTAAGGTATGTTTTATGGTATTTCTAGGTTGTTTGAAGTATTAGTAAGTTGAAAAACATAAATGGTAGAAGAGAATAGAAAATGGGTTCTAAATGGGTGAATAATGTCATTGTGGAATGGTAGTTGGATTAAATCATGAAAATGGATATGTTGATGATATAAATACGTTATAAATGATATTTAGAACATGAAATAAGTATTGGATATGAAAGAATGCGATGATGGACTTTAGTCATGATTATGGAGAATTGTAGTAAAATCATGGATTGTGGGCAATGTGATTAGATGATACCTATTGTTTACGATATTGTGATTGTTGTTATGAATGTTGGGAGTTGATATGGAATATGGAGGAAAGTAGTATAAACAAAGGAAATGCTGCTCAAATTTCTCTAGCTTTAGTAAGCACGTTTTCTTGATTGCTTAGCTAATAACGATACGAATTTCATTGAAGGTATAAACAAGTGCATTAAAGGAGAACGAGCAAGCGAAAGAATAGCTAAATGACGAAGGTATGTGAGGCTAGCCCTTTCTTTCTAAGGAATGAGTCCTATGGCATGAATTTCCTCTTTCTTGTGAATGTTCCACCTTCAATAAGACTATGAGCCCTTGTTCATAAATAGCCATACGAGATAAGAGATATGCTACGATTATGATAATGATAATGATAAGCTAAGTCTAGAGATGCTATAGTTTATGATATGATGTTCCTATAAAGCTAATGAAGCTATCCATAGCCCACTGATGTTAATCATTATATATACTCACCTTATGCTTGTTCCTTCAAGGTGAGGCAGGATACTTATGAATGTTCCATAATGAAGTCGGGGGTCCGCGACCTTACGTCACCCCGATAGAGTATGATCATCTATGAGTCTCTATGAATGCATTATGATGAGTTATGAGCATATGATGACATTACACCGCGCCTACATAACTGGGCAGTCACCGCCAAGGCGGGCAGTGTATACACCATGGCCAAATGGCATGGGCAGATACCATTAGTGGGCGGCATGAGATGATACCCCGGATGCGAGAGGCCTGGACGCGGGCTAATGCTAATGCTATTACTAATGTTATCGATTATCACACCGCACCTATATGGTCGGGCAGCTTATACATTTATGCATACATGATATGATGATGATGAGTATGAAAGTAAGCCAGCATGTATTACTTCCTTTATGATTCAGCCAGTCACAGATTGCTCTTTATTGATGCCTCATTATTTCATTGATGTCTTATTATTGTTTATGCCTTTCATACTCAGTACAATATTCGTACTGACGTCCTTTCTTCGGACGCTGTGTTCATGCCCACAGGTAGACAGGGAGGTGATCCAGACTCATAGGAGCTAGCGGCTGATTTGAGAGCACTCATTTTTTCGGAGGTGCCATTGATTATTCTTTTGGTACATATATGTATATATTCATGATTGGGCATGACGGGGTCCTATCCCGTCCATATGTCTAGTACTCTAATAGAGGCTCGTAGATACGCAGTGTGGGTAGCATGGTTCCATAGTCCTCATGTATATGTATGTATATACTATATATATATATTGATAGACAAAGGGGCTTATGTTTATAAAAGTAATTATGTTTCAAATGTTCACAGATTTCTATGATTATGAGCATATAGTATGAGTGAGAGCAGATAAGTAACAGAATGAGCGGTGTTCGGTGGTTAGCCCCGGATGCCCGTCATGGCCCTAGTCGGGTCGTGACAGAAAGGGAAAGTAAATAGGAAGGTATAACAGGGCAGATCGCTAAAGGATCAGGGACATATGAGGTAAGTTTCGACATCTTTGTACTTTTACTTGAAATTGGGAGCCGTGTGTGGCTGAGATATGTCGTATATATATTAGCCCTGTCAGGCATTGTTGGTATTTGTTGCGTGCAGGTTTTGGATAGTAAGAAATATAGAGGAAACTCTGCCAAAATTTTCCTAGAATTTAAAGGAGATAAGATATAAGCTTGTAATATGTCCTAACGGGAAAAGATGTTGTGTAAAAAGTAATGGCAGGACGGGATTAAGTTAGGAGTATCATTGACAACTACAACGGATAGGTTAAATCTTTTGTTGAATTGATAGTAACGGTAACTATAAGATCGACATTGATATGGTGAAAGAGAAATGCTAGAGTAAATTAGGGAGACGGGTAGTACTAAAGCATGACATAGAAGAGAGAGGATAACTCAATAGAGTGTGACATTGAAGTATTGATTGGATGGATAAGCACAAGTAAAATAGGACAAGTCTATTAGCAAAATAAAGTAATAGCATGGCGAGATGGGTACGAAATACGAAGGGCTATAATGAATGTGAATACATTGGCAAGACAACTTATGTGGTAAGTGTAATAGGGCTGATCAGAAAGGGTAACAGGTTAAGTATGCTTACTTAACAAGGCTTATTCCATTTTATAAGCAGGCTTGTGAATGAGATCAAGAAGTGGCACTCTATAGAATTGATTATGATCAGGATATAATGAGAACGTAGCAAGAACTGTAATACAAAGTAAGTAAAGTATAGTGAGGAAACGACTAAAGATGTGACATGTTCTATATGAATAAAGAGTGAATACAAGTGTGAAACCAATAAGCGAGCCATGGGGCAGTAGATAAGAAAGCTTATAAGAGCTTGTTAGGGGAAAGTCCAGCATAGAGGTTTTGCCATGACATAAATGATAGCAAGCAAAAGGAAAAAGGAAGCCAACTTGAAAAAGAAATCAGAGAAAAGTGATATGGCAAAGTAGTAACAGTTTATGATTTGTATAATCGAGATCACGAGTGATATCTTTGGCTGGATGTAAAAGACCAAGACTATAGAAAGATGAATAACGAAATAGAACGATTGTTAGGAAAAGGATCAGGATAATAAGGATGGAGGGGATGATCAGAATGAACAAAATAAGTTTTGGAAGCGAAAAATGGATTGTATAGAAGTAGTATATTCTAAAGGACAAAGTGGTACTGAGTTAAGAATAGGGTTCCTTGTTTGAGGAATAAAGGATTAATTATAAAACGGGAGGTAATAAGATAAATTGAGAAGGAAAGAATGTAAAGGAATAAGTATGGGTATAGGAAGAAAAGGGAAAGATGACGCTATAAGTGAACTCTGAGCATCGAAAAATGGGATAAGTGACATTACATGGATGGTACGGATAACTAGACATACTACTATTTCGAGTTTCCCTATGGGACAGAAGTTGTTAATTGGAGCGAATGTAGACATTAACTCATAACTAATGGTTGAGCTCAGTAAAATACATCCTTGTTTGGATTGCTATTTTGGTTATATTACTTGGTTGCAAAACTGCAAGATGAGTGTGTTAATACTTCGCACATGAATTACCGTAGCTATAAATTATGGGAAATGGCATGAATATGATGCAGTATAATAAGGGAATTGAGAAAGGGATACACGAATTCAAGATTGGAAGTGAGGTAACGGATTTGAGAATGATGAGTAAGACCGCCAAAGGGGGAAGCAAGTAATGAAAATACAAGTGCGAGAGATTGAAACGATGAAACCTAAGATGTGATAGATTTAGACTCTAAAACAAAAAGTGTGAGTTATGCGAAAATAGTCTAATAGCTAGTAAATAAATGAACAAGGATCGAGTGGGTATCTACGATCGTCTTTGGAAATCATTCGTGAAGGCCTTGAACAACATGACATTGAGAGCAAATAACTCAAGGAATATTGTAAAGGATAGCGATGCTATACTAGAATAGAGGCAAAGGAATTGATAGTAGGGTCATTTGTTAATGATCTTTGTGATTTATAAGTGACAAATAAGAAGGGATATAAAGTTTTCTATAGTAGAATATAAGATGTGATAATCAAGGGACAAATAAAGGAAGGAAAAGAGTACGACGAGATAAGTTACAATAGATAGACAAAAGGTTTTGGTATGTATGAGATGTGTAAAATAGAACGAACTAAAGGAAGGGAAGTTTACGAATAAGATTAGATGTTCATACACGAATCGCACAAGAACGGTTATGTAACCTGCAAGTATTTACATGTCGAGAATGAAATCGATTGGGTACTTAAAAAGAGGAGTAAGAGGTAAGCAAGAATAGTGTGTTTGTGATACTCCGGGTCAGTTGGGGGAAAATCTATGGTAAATTGAGTCGAAATGTTGGGTTGGAATTATCATTAAGGACAAATAGGATAATTACTCTGAATATGATATAAGTATATGTTATATGTTTCCTACGATAGCCTTGGGGTGTGTTAAATTACTTACGATTTCGATAGGATCATCGAATAAAAGGTGGTTTTACCGTGAAGAATGTTACACCTTGGAACTTTCATTTTGCCTCATTGTGCTTATAGCAAATTTCAACGAGCTTACCGGAGGATTATGAAGCCTTTAATGAGTCGACGAGGGACACCTACGACAAGATATCTCGAATTGAATTTACCTAGACTCTACAGATGTGAATCAATACCATTATCATGTTCATATGAAAACAAAGTAGGAGAGATTTGCAAACCATGTGAGACTTAATACCATTATTGAGTAAGAAAAAGGATCTACGAGTCCGTGTATCAAGGAGGATCATATCAGGAGAGTAACTCACTTATATATTTTGAAAGCATATACCTGAGGTGGCAAGGGAGTATTGCAACCGAGAGTCATTACTAAGAAGGAAACTCTTTTTTCAACTATTCGAAGAGAATTTTATAGATAGTGCAAGTCAGAGGATTAAAATGATGACTCCTTGCATGTTGATATATTTTGATTGTTGCCCTGTGAGGCTTGTTGGTTAGCTGTATACAGGTGGGTAGTAAAAATTACAGAGGAGGTTCTGCCAAAATTTTGTTAAAGTTGATTGTGATCAGTATATATATGTGTGCTATGATCAGTAAGATACACAAGTGTAAACTGAAGAATGAAAGGTTAATAATAGTTGTAAATCGACTGAAAGGAGGGTTAAGATAATTTCTCTCCAGGATTAGAAGTAAGGTTGATGAACTAAGATTAATGTGATTCGGATAATGTGATAAGATTATGAGAAGAGACTTAAAAGGGGAAGCAATGATAAGCAAAAAGTCATTCGAGAGGTGAGTTAGTATAAAAAAGAGTAAGCTTAAACGAGTAAAGAATGAAACAAGAAGAGAAAGAAACATGATTACATCTGTTTTAGGAAAGAGAGTAATGTGTCCCTTATAGAAATCAATATAACTAAAAGCAGCAATGTGGTTACGGGAAGTTGAAGCTTATAGAGGAAATATAAGTATTGAAAAGCACTTTAGGAATTGTGAAGGGTTGAGTGATAATAGTAAAGATTGGAATTGGATGCGAGTATTAGTCTTCATTTAACATTCGAGGACGAATGTTTCTAAGAGGGGAAGGATGTTACACCCCAGAAAATTTCGTGTTACAAAGACTATAGAGGGCTTAATGTTAGCTCAAGGAGGAGCAAATATTACAAGTATAAAGGATGAAATTCTACGGAATTAGCATGAGGATAGCATGAGTATTGTTACACCCCGTACTTCGTACGTTGGAATATTCTAAGTAGGTTGCGACGACTTATGGACAAGACTTTTAATTTCCGGTTTTGTTGATTTTGTCTCAATGCATACGTCGCATATTCATCTTTTGTGGGTATGGAGTGTTGAGGGTGAGATTGAAATAAGGAAAAAAATTAGAGAATGAAAGTTGGAAGAATTTGGGACCAAAAAAGGAATTATGGAAAGTTGGCTATTATTGGAAATTTCCACATGTGGCCGGCCAAGAGGAAGTGGGCCATAGGCCACATGTATTAAGTTTATAAGGGGCCAAAGATGATAAATTAATCATCTTCATCCATATTTATTCTCTAGAAATTTCATGAAACTTGGAGAAACAAAGGGAAGGGGCCATTCGGCCATGCATAGCCGAGTAAGGCCATGGAAATTTGATCATGGAAAATTAATTTTCTCCTAGTTTTCATACCAATTAAAGGGTCCTCTACATCATGGAGTAATGGTTGGGACGTGCAAAGTGTTCTTTCTTGCAAAACTCAAGCTAGCCGAAACATGAAGTGGGATGAAGAAGGTATGGTTCAACTTTTTCTTTTATATATATAAATGGTTTGTGGGTGTTGTAGTATGTTGGAATGAATTAAAATCATGAAAATATGGATGTCAAAGTTGAGTTGTGAAAGTTGAAGGTTGGCCGTGTGTTGTGTGTATGGTGTGATGATAGTGATTTAATTGTATACAACATGTTTGTGTGTGGTAATGTGTAGAAAGTGAATGAAACCGATGGAATGGTGTAGGTTGAGGGTCGTCGAATAGGGCTGTTTTTGGTAGCTTATAGCGAATTGATTTTATTTAGTATGTTTTGGTTGTTGTCGTCATGAATCCAATGAGGTAAATAAGAGCTTAATGTGCCAAGTTGGTGTTGTAATTGTTGGTGGGCTGATTTAGAACCTTAAGAAATTTTAATGTAGTTTCATGAATTGGTGGAAGATAATGTCGTCAATGTGTGAAATTGTTAGTGTGGTTTATGAGTTTGGAAGAAAAGAAATGCGTTGTTGATATTTCCTTGGACTTGGAGGGTTTCGGGTTGCCTTATGTTTTGGTTGGATTGTTTTGAACAATTTTGTGAATTGTGGGAAATGTTATTGATTTGTGTTTGAAAGGTTTGAATTGTTATTCGAATATGCGATCGTTGGTAGTAGTCTGAAAATATGTAGTTAAGTTGAATGTAATTGGAATGTTGTCGAAGTATGTGGAGATGACTTGTTAGTGTTAGAATGCGTTTGAAATTACTTCTTGATGTTGCTGAAATGGTTGTTGGTATTGTTGTTGACGATTTGGCCGAGTTGAATTCTCGGGGTTGGTGAATATATAAGGGGAAATGTCGTGTCACGACCCAACCCCGTAGGCCGTGACTAGCGCCCGAACCGGGCACCCGTACGTACCAAAAGCCACAAATAATAACTCGTATATTTAGAAAAATTTGGCGTAGTTTCCTCTCGTTTTTCTTACTAACCCCGAATTTACTCGCACAAGAAAATACAACAAGAGGCCACACAAAATAATATAGCCAGCCATATACATATATATAGGCAAGCCGACAAGGCCGCCGCGGTGAGTAAACCGCCCGAACATACCATACGTGCATATAACCGTACGTACATAACCACACCCACGTACGTGTCTATTGTGCCTCTAACATACGTAACAGAATCGAAGACGGGACGTGGCCCCGCCGTACCCAAATAGTCATTTATACGTAACATATGTACAACGAGAAGATATATACCAAAATATCACCTCCGAATCAAAGGAGCTCTCCCAAACGACAGACTAATACCCTAAGGCGGCGCGTACCGTGCGGGCGCGTGCGTACCGTGTGGGCATGTAACACGGCCCCGAGAAACAAGGGGGGTCAGTACGAATATGTACCGAGTATGTAAAGCGGAAACATAACATACATAATTAAAATACCCAGAGTCAGATATGTAAAATCGTAACAGTCGGAAATACAGAAATAGAGCGAACAGAATCGGATTCGTAACGGAGTCAGACTTACGGAATGTCCAGACAGAATCATAAGCAGAATCAGACTTACCGAGCGTACGGACAGATTCTCAGACAGAACCGGATCTCAAATGTATAGCAGTACGTAATCGAATACGGGTCGGACGTACGTAAACGTGACGGTAATCGAGTCCAAATCGTATTTCCGTAAGTGTGACGGACGTAGAGTCATATTCCAAATCGGACATACGAATCGTACGTACGTAATCATGCATGCAGAGTCATAATCATATGCGTACGGACATATCGAAATCGGATCCCGATCACATACGGACGTATCCCGCCCTTTAATAAGCGGACGCGGTAACGTAACCCGACCCTCGTAGTACGGGACGCGGTGGACGTATTTAATCAGATCAAATGCCATCTCGGCCGCCATCCCCATAATATCACATAATCGAGATCATAATCATAATCGGATCCGAATCGATACGTACGTATCCCGGCCCGCACATCCGAGGGACGCGGTGAACAATGCAGTGAAGTGCACGAATCACGTAACCGGCCGGCGCAGTGAAGGAAGCATTGAGACATCCACGAACGTATCCATGAGAAACCATATACATACGTACCGACATACGTACGTAATCAAACCGAAGTAGTTCGAAGATAAGTCGGATCGAATAGGCGGATCATATCGACAGAGTATCCGAGAATCGTTCCGCAGGTCGAATAATATTCGGACTCGTAAAGGCAGTCATAATGCTCATTAGTTAGCGGATTTAACATAATTAAAAGTTACCTATGAAAAAAAAACGAGAGGACGTATCGATTTGGACCACGGAGTTTCGAGGGTATTGTGGGCCCACCTCGACCCAATCATAATAAAGTACGTAAATTATAGATAATGAACCTTAGGGAGTCGTCCATAATCCTTTTAGAGTGTTTCGACTCCATTTATGGAAGTTACACCCTTATAGGTCAACTTAGAAGAAATTGGTTCAATCTACCGAAAGATTTTGCGCTAATTTCAATCTCGAATTGTGACAAACGAAGTGTCATCGAGGCTCACCGTCAAGCTTCCGTCGTACCGGAACATGCCAAAGAAGAAGGGGCAAGGCTTTACATACCTGGATTACGCCTTACGCGCGTCCAATCTCAATTCCCGTTTCGTCCAAAAACTGCAAATGGTCATTCTTACCAATTACTATTCATGCAAGCTAATATTTCAACTTGGGGTTATGCTTGGCTACCGAAATTTCGTAAAGACTTCCCCTATACATACAACACCCCCGAGACTTAGCTCGGTTTAATATATCAACAACAACAACCCAACAATCCAACAACAACAACAAGTATTACAAAATGCACAATATGGCGCAACTAGCCATTTTTCCGACATAACACAATAATTTCCGTTCTAACTTCACACTTTCAATCCAACATTGACATTTTCATATTCATCAACCCAACAAGATCATTCCGGAGACATTCCATATCATTTTACGAAATATTCACAAAATATACAAATTTTCCACCAAATTCATAATCCATTCAAAACCTCCAAATTTCAACATAAATATGTACGACACATTTTTATCCTTCCATTTCATTTACAACAATCACCATATACATCTTACAACTTCATTCTTATCAATTGCATAATCTATAATAAAATCGTATACTTTCCGACGACAACTTAACGACAAATTTTTCATATTAACTTAAACCATTATTCTTCCATCTTCATCACAAGACTTCAACAACACAATTGACATGCTAAATAATTTAATTCAAATTTCATTTCATACCAAACATCACACGGCCACCTTCTCTAATTTTCATCTTCCACTAATTCATTCAACTTTCATTTCTAATACAAATTCCACCATAACTACAACTAGGATACAACTTAAAATTCAACACATCTTCCATGCATAACCATACACATACACGGCTACATATACACACACACACACACGGCTCAAACATCACACAAACACAATTCCATGATTTCCATACCATTCCACTTATTCTAATATCCATAAACCTTCCATAACATGAGAGAAAAACATGAAATTCTTACCTCTCCAATAAATCCTTCTTGCCAAAACAAGCACTCCCTTGACTTGAAAATTATACCATGTTGGAGAGGAGCTTAAGCTTAGTAGTAATTCCAAGAGAGATGGATTTTTGAACCAAAGATTTGAGCTCCAAGAATTTTTTTCTTCCTTTCTTTTTCTTTCTTTTCTTGGCCGTTTTTTTTCTCCTTGTTCTTGCTCTAGATTTTCCTTTGTTTTTCTTGAATTTTCTAGATGATAAGGTCCCTTATATAATTAATCACATGATTAATTATTTGGGGTTCAGGCCAAGGCCATATGGCCGGCCACCCCTCTCTTTTGGGCCTTGTTTTTCTCTTTTTTTTTTTTTTTGGCCCAATCCTTCATAATTCTTATTTTGTAATTCCGAAATAAATTTCCAAAATTCCAATTTTGCCCTTAGGCCTTCTCCATTGATTCCGCATTCAAACTTCCATAACCGGCATACCAACATCAAGAAAAATCCAAACATAACCTTATTCCTTGTAAGTCAAGGTTACTTCCAAACTTTCGAATACGCAAAAATGCCGGATGTAACATGCTGCCCAATTTTTGGTAGAAAAAGCAATGGTTTGGGATTGGATCCTTTAGCGCTGGACTAATGTTCGATGCCTATTGATGTTATTGTAGATTTTGAGCAGCCGAGGTTTGAGTTTGGATTAGCCTAGGAAGCAAGCCAGGTATGTGAAGCTTACCCTTCTCTTCTTTTTGGCATGTCTTAGACGGAATTAAGGTATAACATGATATGTACCTCGGGGAAATTCCATTCGTAAATCCCGAATATATTTGTGAATCGTATTTGCTTGTGCTGTTGGCATCCTTAGTATGGTCAAGCTGTGGTTTGTATGTCTTCGATATGGTTGAGTTTGAAATATTGTGTAAGCAATTCGTATAAGTTCCTTGATGTTCGTATCTTTAACGCGGTTGAGTTATGACCCTTATGTCTTTTGTAGGATTAAACTTTTAAGGTTTCAAAAGAGTTCTATTTTCAAAAGAATCTTGTTTTCAAAGAGACTCGTTCCAAAACGACCTTGAAACTACGAACGTCCGTAACTTTTGCATACGACCTCGAAACGCCCCAAAACATAATATGTAAGTTCATAAGGCATCACTCTCCCCTACCCCTCGTAGTCGGGCTCGGACGGGGGCCGGCACTCCGTCCGTGGGGCCCGCGGCCTTTCTATGCTACCTTTATGGATTTTTCGAAAAATTTAATATTTTCTTCATTATGACTATTTATTTATGTATTTGTCGAGTTGGAAATAAGGATTTTATGTCCATGATTTTGATACATAATTGTGGTTTCTAAAATTCGGTTTGACATGTTCCCGAGCGAAATTCGGAAGAAAACTTGATTTGACTACGGTTTTGGATTTTCAAAAAGAGGGTTCGTTTTGATCATTCGGTTGAGTCTGTGATGATGTCTGACATGCGTGTGGTTACTCACGATCTGCTCGTGCGTTCTGTGTTACTTCTTTCACCGGATCCCGGGCCGGTATATGATCGTGCGCACTATGATATACTCTGGTGTTATGCTGTGTTACGGTTCCCGAGACCTCGCCATAGGGCCGGGTTCCGTTTATGGAGTTATGTGTGATATGGCTTATGATGTGTTGTGATGATGTGTTGTGTTCGGGGATTCGGAGATTTGAAACTTCGGTGTTATCTTTGTGTTGTGGCGCCAGATAGGGGTGGCGACCACGTTCGTCCGCTCGGTCCTATGGACCGCATTTGATATGTGATGATGTATGATGAGTTTGTTCTCCGATGATGAGTTTGATCACCGATGATGAGGCGTATCCCACATCGGTTATTGTCATTCCATATGACATGATTGCGATGCGTTCGGTATGAGTATGCATGATTTGTGTGTTGGATGTAAGTACTTAGATAGTTGGGTTATTACGACTTCACTTTTCGTACTTCCTACTTTAGTTATGACCTCGTTTGATGTATGCTATGCTTTACATGCTCGCACATATTTCGCATCGACCCCTTTCTTCGTGGGGGCCGCGTTTCATGCCACGCGGTACCCACGGATGAGTAGGTGATGTTAGCGAGTAAGATGTTCCGGTGGATTGGCGAGTTCCATTTCTTCCGGAATGCTGCCGAGTCCGAGTGCTTGTATGGTATCTGAGGTGTTAGTAGAGACTTTGCAGACAGTGTCGAGTGTATGATATGTCGGGTCTGTTTTGTAAGCGGCTATGTAAGCCGGTATGTTTGTATGCATTATGCTACCGATGTGTTTGGCAAGCGGCTATATAAGCCGAAGTTCTGTTATGCCTTATATTACAGTTTTCATACGATGGCAGATTTTACTTGGTTTGAAAAAAAAAAACGAAAGGCATGTTTGTTTTCTGAAAAATTTTCATTGCGTGCGTATGTTTTGTTTTGTGGGCCCAGTATGGTTATGTGGATTGCGAGAGTTTGCGGGTTCGCTCGGCCCTAGGTAAGGGTCGGGTGCCCGTCATGCCCTGTCGGAAGTTGGGGTGTGACAAAGTGGTATCAGAGCAGGTTCGTCCTAGGGGTTGTCTGCAAAGTCGTGTCCAGTAGAGTCTTGTTTATGGTGTGTTGCGCGCCACATTTATAAACAGGAGGCTACGGGGCATTTAGGATGGTTACTCTTCTTTCAAATCTGAGATCGTGCCATAGAGCCAAGTCATAGGAGACGGGATTCCTTACCCGGATTTGTGATTGCAGCTGAAGAGTGACACTGACAGAAGAAAGTGAGTGACGATGTTGGAAGTCACAAAGTACGCAGGTAAGTAAAGGTATGAAAGATGTATGTCGGCAAGGATATGGGACTCACGATTGAAATACAAGTTGAAGACTAAAGGGGGAAAGCAATAAGAAAGTGTAACAGGTACCGTTTGAGTTGGGCATACGAGGTATGTTTACCATTTGTGAATTGTTGATGATATTAGAAGCCCTGTGTGGCTGCGATATGATGTGATATGTGTATATGTATGTTGGCCCTGTGAGGCATTGTTGGTATTTCCTGCGTGCGTGTGTTTTGAGATAATAAGAAATATAGAGGAAACTCTGCCGAAATTTCTCCAGAAATGAAAAGAGAATGAGATATGTGTGTGATACGACTTGAAAGGTCGTGCCGATAGTAAGAGTGAGATTAAGACAAGAGTAAGAAGGAAAAGTTTAACCCGAGATCCTTATGATGTTTTATGAGCCTAGTTGAACATTCGAGGACGAATGTTCTAAAGGGGGAAAGGATGTTACACCCCGTACTTCGTACGTTGGAATATTCTAAGTAGGTTGCGACGACTTATGGACAAGACTTTTAATTTCCGGTTTTGTTGATTTTGTCTCAATGCATACGTCGCATATTCATCTTTTGTGGGTATGGAGTGTTAAGGGTGAGATTGGAATAAGGAAAAAAATTAGAGAATGAAAGTTGGAAGAATTTGGGACCAAAAAAGGAATTATGGAAAGTTGGCTATTATTGGAAATTTCCACATGTGGCCGGCCAAGAGGAAGTGGGCCATAGGCCACATGTATTAAGTTTATAAGGGGCCAAAGATGATAAATTAATCATCTTCATCCATATTTATTCTCTAGAAATTTCATGAAACTTGGAGAAACAAAGGGAAGGGGCCATTCGGCCATGCATAGCCGAGTAAGGCCATGGAAATTTGATCATGGAAAATTAATTTTCTCCTAGTTTTCATACCAATTAAAGGGTCCTCTACATCATGGAGTAATGGTTGGGACGTGCAAAGTGTTCTTTCTTGCAAAACTCAAGCTAGCCGAAACATGAAGTGGGATGAAGAAGGTATGGTTCAACTTTTTCTTTTATATGTTATAAATGGTTTGTGGGTGTTGTAGTATGTTGGAATGAATTAAAATCATGAAAATATGGATGTCAAAGTTGAGTTGTGAAAGTTGAAGGTTGGCCGTGTGTTGTGTGTATGGTGTGATGATAGTGATTTAATTGTATACAACATGTTTGTGTGTTATGGTAATGTGTAGAAAGTGAATGAAACTGATGGAATGGTGTAGGTTGAGGGTTGGCCGAATAGGGCTGTTTTTGGTAGCTTATAGCGAATTGATTTTATTTAGTATGTTTTGGTTGTTGTCGTCATGAATCCAATGAGGTAAATAAGAGCTTAATGTGCCAAGTTGGTGTTGTAATTGTTGGTGGGCTGATTTAGAACCTTAAGAAATTTTAATGTAGTTTCATGAATTGGTGGAAGATAATGTCGTCAATGTGTGAAATTGTTAGTGTGGTTTATGAGTTTGGAAGAAAAGAAATGCGTTGTTGATATTTCCTTGGACTTGGAGGGTTTCGGGTTGCCTTATGTTTTGGTTGGATTGTTTTGAACAATTTTGTGAATTGTGGGAAATGTTATTGATTTGTGTTTGAAAGGTTTGAATTGTTATTCGAATATGCGATCGTTGGTAGTAGTCTGAAAATATGTAGTTAAGTTGAATGTAATTGGAATGTTGTCGAAGTATGTGGAGATGACTTGTTAGTGTTAGAATGCGTTTGAAATTACTTCTTGATGTTGTTTGAAATGGTTGTTGGTATTGTTGTTGACGATTTGGCCGAGTTGAATTCTCGGGGTTGGTGAATATATAGGGAAATGCTGCCCAATTTTTGGTAGAAAAAGCAATGGTTTGGGATTGGATCCTTTATTTGGACTAATGTTCGATGCCTATTGATGTTATTGTAGATTTTGAGCGTACCGAGGTTTGAGTTTGGATTAGCCTAGGAAGCAAGCCGGGTATGTGAAGCTTACCCTCTCTTCTTTTGGCATGTCTTAGACGGAATTAAGGTATAACATGATATGTACCTCGGGGAAATTCCATTCGTAAATCCGAATATATTTGTGAATCGTATTTGCTTGTCTTTGTTGGCATCCTTAGTATGGTCAAGTTGTGGTTTGTATGTCTTCGATATGGTTGAGTTTGAAATATTGTGTAAGCAATTCGTATAAGTTCCTTGATGTTCGTATCTTTAACGCGGTTGAGTTATGACCCTTATGTCTTTTGTAGGATTAAACTTTTAAGGTTTCAAAAGAGTTCTATTTTCAAAAGAATCTTGTTTTCAAAAGAGACTCGTTCCAAAACGACCTTGAAACTACGAACGTCCGTAACTTTTGCATACGACCTCGAAACGCCCCAAAACATAATATGTAAGTTCATAAGGCATCACTCTCCCCTACCCCTCGTAGTCGGGCTCGGACGGGGGTCGGCACCGTCCGTGGGGCCCGCGGCCTTTCTATGCTACCTTTATGGATTTTTCGAAAAATTTAATATTTTCTTCATTATGACTATTTATTTATGTATTTGTCGAGTTGGAAATAAGGATTTTATGTCCATGATTTTGATACATAATTGTGGTTTCTAAAATTCGGTTTGACATGTTCCCGAGCGAAATTCGGAAGAAAACTTGATTTGACTACGGTTTTGGATTTTCAAAAAAGAGGGTTCGTTTTGATCATTCGGTTGAGTCTGTGATGATGTCTGACATGCGTGTGGTTACTCACGATCTGCTCGTGCGTTCTGTGTTACTTCTTTCACCGGATCCCGGGCCGGTATATGATCGTGCGCACTATGATATACTCGGTGTTATCTTTGTGTTACGGTTCCGAGACCTCGCCATAGGGCCGGGTTCCGTTTATGGAGTTATCTTTGTGATATGGCTTATGATGTGTTGTGATGATGTGTTGTGTTCGGGGATTCGGAGATTTGAAACTTCGGTGTTATCTTGTGTTGTGGCGCCGGATAGGGTGGCGACCACGTTCGTCCACGGGTCCTATGGACCGCATTTGATATGTGATGATGTATGATGAGTTTGTTCTCCGATGATGAGTTTGATCACCGATGATGAGGCGGATCCCACATCGGTTATTGTCATTCCATATGACGATTGCGATGCGTTCGGTATGAGTATGCATGATTTGTGTGTTGGATGTAAGTACTTAGATAGTTGGGTTATTACGACTTCACTTTTACGTACTTCCTACTTTAGTTATGACCTCGTTTGATGTATGCTATGCTTTACATGCTCGGTACATATTTAAATCTTGACCCCTTTCTTCGGGTCGCGTTTCATGCCACGCGGTACCCACGGATGAGTAGGTGATGTTAGCGAGAAGATGTTCAATTTGGATTGGCGAGTTCCATTTCTTAGAATGTTTGCCGAGTCCGAGTGCTTGTATGGTATACGAGGTGTTAGTAGAGACTTTGCGAGACGAGTGTCGAGTGTATGATATGTCGGGTACGTTTTTGTAAGCGGCTATGTAAGCCGGTATGTTTGTATGCATTATGCTACCGATGTGTTTGGCAAGCGGCTATATAAGCCGAAGTTCTGTTATGCCTTATATTACAGTTTTCATACGATGGCAGATTTTACTTGGTTTGAAAAAAAAAAAACGAAAGGCATGTTTGTTTTCTGAAAAATTTTCATTGCGTGCGTATGTTTTGTTTTGTGGGCCCAGTATGGTTATGTGGATTGCGAGAGTTTGCGGGTTCGCTCGGCCCTAGGTAAGGGTCGGGTGCCCGTCATGCCCTGTCGGAAGTTGGGGTGTGACAAGTATGATATTTGGAATTCGTACAATATGATTGGAATGATACGTTAAAAGATATATAGCCCTCATAACCGTAAGCTGAGGTGGGGACCACATGATGGGGTTTTTATAAAGGACATATGATAGTTATACAGAATATATATGTGAATTTAAACACAACTCAAGAAAGACCCTCGAGCCAAATCCAAGTGTAAGCCCTCCAAAAAGATGTTTTTAAGTTACGTTTTCGGGTGATCTGGATTCGGGAGGCCATAACACCAACATTATTTGGGAATTTGGGAAAACTCCAAATATGAAAGTTGTAGATAATTGAATTAGATTTACAACCATAGGTCGCGGGCCTTCACACAACATAGGGATAAAAAGTTAAGGATGTTTTATGACAGAAAGGTCAAGCTAGGCAGTGGGCTCCGCCCAACCCGACTCCAAGTCGGATCCAGCCCACTTCCCTTGCTATTTATGGAGGTTTTAACCCTTATCATCCTCATTTCATACCAAAAAGTCCAGAACCTGGTAGAGAGATAGTGAGGGTATTTTAAAAAGATAAAGAAAGGGTTCGATCAAGTTCGAGGCCCCGAATCCCGAGGCTCGTGAAGGATAGAGCGTAGTACGAGTTTTTGTCGTCGTTTTAAGCTAATTATTGATCTTGGGGGATGATATTTCGTGGTTGATCTGCTGCTAAGGTATGTATAAGGTTCCTTTTATGTTATTAAAGTGTTTATTTAGAGTTTTAACGGATTAGAACGGAGGAAATAATGTTAAAAGCTCGTTTGGCATTTTTGGGAGGTTTATGAGGGTGGGGCTGTTTCAGTGGAGTTAAATGGATGGAAATATCTGAGTTATAATGTATATTGATTGTCTATATTGTTGTTTGACGTTGTTGCTGATAATTTAGCTGAATTGGATTTTCAGGTTTGTCCAGTTTATAAAGGAAATCTTTGTCGAAATTCCATTAGAAAATCAGAGATTTGTATGTAGTGAAGTAATCTTGTGGGTGGTCTAATTTGAATGTTATAAGGTATGTTATATGTCTTTATGTTGTTTTTGAGTAAGTTTGATGGATTATTGTAGCTCAAAAGTAAAGAACATGATAGTAGTTGAGGCCATAATTGAAATTGTGAAGAAGTGAAGTTATGAGCTGATTTTCATGGGATTGTAAAGTGGATTATTTTGCTATTTGTCATGAGTTTGATGTTTTTGATATTGTTGTTGATGTTTTGGGATTGAATTGGAGTTTGGATGGAGTAAGATATGTAAGGGAAATGTTGCCCGATTTCCGATAGATGTCTTGTTAGCTTAAGATGAGATTGTAAAGGAGTGACAAGTATAATTGGGACTAATCTATGTATATATTTGTTGATCATGGACTTACAGGTTCGGGAAGCCAACATTGAGTGATAAAGACGATAAGGTATGTTAAGGCTATTCCCTTTTCTTCTTTTGGCATGGTCTATATGAAACAAACGGACGACGAACGTACAAACTCCAAAGAAGCTCCTATTCTTAGAAATACTAGAATGGCTAATGTTCTTGATTTCCATAAGCTATTTCATTATAACCTGATATGTGTCTATGATTCCTGAAGTCCTATTTTGATATTATAATCCATAGCGACATTCGAGGGTGTTATGCATCCAGGTTATTCAAAGAGTTCCAGAAATAATCTTATGAGTCTTACTTGCATTCAATTGCTTCTATATGTATGTTAAGGCCATCCTTTCTTCTTTTTGGCATGAATTACATAAACTGAGCGAACAACGAACATATATGACTCCAAGGGACTCTGGTTCTCAATAGTGCTTGACATGATGGTTATCTTTGATTGTAACACCTCGTAGCTTCAGGCTAAGGTTTGACTCATAAGATGATAACATAATGGAACCAATATGAGGGTTATGGGAAGTATTTTGAAAACTAATCATGTCATAAGAAATGTCTTTGGGCAAATCAAAGTTGGAAGCCACTCTACGGGGCATGTTTGCAAGTGAGTTTATAGAAGGTCTTACTTCCAACGACCATAACCCCTTTATTAATTATGAATTTGGAAAAACTTCCTGAATGAAAGTTGTAGCCCTTTTAAATACCTTTCCAAAAGTATATTATGGGGGTCAAGGGGACCTCTGTACAAAGAGTTATAGCCATTTACCGAAGGATTACGGTGCTGTCCGTTCACCGATCATGTTATACGAACTGGTTATACGGCCCATATAATTTTATACGGACCGTATAACTCGTCCCTCACTAGGACGCTCCAAATTGACGTTCTGTTTAGCCATGATAAAATATGGTAATATTATACGGACCGTCTAACTTTATACGGACCGTATAATATGTCCATATAACCTCCGCCCCACTTTTGTATAAATCCAAGCCTTGAGTTCTTCTATTTCATTATTCACAATTCCAAGCCCTAGCAACAATCCAAAAACATCAAGGTAAGTCAATCCAAACCCTTCCAACTCAATTCTAACATATATTCTAATAATCTAAGCAAGAAATCATTGTTCCTAATCTAGGGTTTTCAAGAAAACCCATCTCAAGGTTCAAGATCAAGATTTAGGAAATCTTCTCCAAAATTCAAGTCTTTAATTCAAGATTTTGGAGCAATTAAGGTATGTAGAACTTCCATCCACATGTGGGAATCTCACGTTCTTCCCCATGCTTCGTTTCTTGATATCCATGAAGTTCAAACCCTAGGGCATTAAACCCAACATATTGGTAGCCCATAGTTATGTATTTATGTATATGAATTTTTTATCTATATTCGTTATTGTATTCCTAATCTTCCATTACGGTTATTAGGAACCCTAGCTTAATCCATGAATCATGAATTCTTCCTCATGTGTTCTCATTATGTTTATATGAAATTTTATGATTTTATGTAGCAAGTTACAAGCATGTTTTCAAGTCAATTATATATAAAATTATGAACTATTGTTATTACTCATGAATCAAGAACATGTTTGCAAGACTATGACAAGTTATCTTATGAAACCATATTACAAGATATTTCATGAAACCATGTTACAAGTTATTTCATGAAATCATGATTACAAGTTATTTCACGAAAATCATGGGCTTCTTAGCCAACTATATCATGTTCATGTTTTGGGATTGCTTAGTTAACCGAGAAGGCTGTATAGCCTGAAACTACGTAGCCACCGTAGGATAAGGGTTGTCAGCAAGGAGGCAACACCTTCATTATGTAGTTTGGATCCTTATATGCTTATTATTACTTAAATCTCATATCCCTAGAAAGGTGTGAGTGTTCTGCTGGTAGGACGCAAGTACCAGATCATGTTGTCGGTTATACTATAGCATTCCCCACGTTACTAACAGTTTTATATACATGTATTTCCATTGATTTACTGTTTTCAGACTTTACTCATGTTTCATACTCATGTTCAAGTTACATTCAGTTTCAGTTCATGTCCTATACCTATGTTGTGCCATGTTCTTCATTTCAGCAAGTTTTACATACTAGTACTATTCACCATGTACTAACGTCCCTTTTGCCCGGGGCCTGCACTTCACGGTGCAGATACCGATTTTTAGGAGCACAAACCTGCGCAGTAAGATCACCTCAGTTATCAGCTTATTAGTGAGCCCCACTCCTCTCGGGGTTCAACATGGAGTCTGTATTGGTATTCAGTTTATGGTAGTCCAGGGCCATAGCCTGGTAGTTAGTATTCAGATATGTTTTAGAGGTTTCATAGACGGATATTAGTTCACGAGTCGTTATGCTTTCATGTTTTGACTATTACGTTTTCATGAATTTTCATGCTATGAGATAATTTCAAGACTTTACCCCGCAAATTATATTTTCATGATTCATTTAAATTGCATCATATAGATTATATTGTCTTAATGCCCATGTTGACAAGCAAGCCATGAGGTTCGCTCGGACACATGCAAGTAAGGCCCGAGTGCCGTGTTACGCCCAGGCCATGGCTCGGGGCGTGACATTGATTCTAAAGTGTTGGTTCATTCTAATTATTCTATTGAGTCTCAGATGATGATGTAGTTTCCATATGGTTACTCATGATATTCTACTCGTGCATGCTGTTAATATACCATTCACCGAGTCCCGGGCTGGGTATGTATTCGTGCACAGTTTCATTGCATTGTTCACCGAGACTCTCACTAGAGGGCCGGGTACGGTATATATATGATTATTTTACTGAGTCCCTCACTAGAGGGCCGAGTATGGTATATATATATATATATATGATTACTTCACCGAGTCCCTCACTAGAGGGCCGGGTGCGGTATATATTTATATTTCACCGAGTCCTTTACTAAAGGGCCGGGTATGGTATATATTTACATTGTTAGTCATTGCCTTCGGGGCTATTCATATTACAGGTGGTTTCTCGTACATTCATTATGGCTTATGTCTCACTCTTTATGGTTACTGCTGCCTTACATACTCGGTACATTGTTCGTACTGACGTCCTTTTGCCTGGGGGCGCTGTGTTCATGCCACATAGTCCCGTATTTTTTTGCAGGTAAAAGTATTCAGCTAGGTTGGCTATTAGCTGGGATTGGCAAACTCCATTTTCTTCCTCGAGCAGTACCGAGTCATTATGATTATCATATGTATATACGGGTATGTCGGGGCCCTGTCCCGACTCATGTTATTCAGGTGTTTACTCTTAGAGACTTTGCAGAAAGTGTCCTGTGGTTAGTATGTTAAGATGCCATGCGCTGAGTAAAGCGACCATGTAGGCCGATATGTCAGTTTGACTTATTCGATTTTTGATTAATTGAGTATTATTCGCAAATTTCTATGGTTTGACTGAAAGTACTTTATTATATGTCCAGTTTCACTATGTGAATGCAAGAGGGTTCGCTCAGCTCTAAGTAAGAGTTGGGTACCCATCATGCCCTGATGAGATTGGGGTGTGACAAAGTTGTATCAGAGCAGTTCGTCCTAGGGTTTGTCTGTAAATTCGTTTCTAGTAGAGTCTTGTTTATGGTGTGTTGCACACCACATTTATAAACAAGAGGCTACAAGGCATTTAGGATGGTTACTTCTCTTTCATATCTAAGATCGTGCGATAGAGCCAAGAGATAGGAAATGATATCCCTTATATACTAACCTTTGATTTCAACAGGAGAGTGGTGTCGACAAGAGAAGGAAAATAATGATACTGGGAGTTACATAGGTAAGATATATCATTGAGGCTACGTTACCAAAATATGTATTTATTTGATAATGGATTGGTTATCATAGAGGTAAGTCAGTGTAAGTACAACAGAGGAATTGATTAAATGTATCTCTTGATGATAAGTTCAGTTATAAGTTTGTGAACAGAAGAAGCTGAAGGAATCAGTAAAAAGATACGTAATGGTAAGCACGGTATATGCCAGATATGGTATGAATGTTGCAGGTATGATTGAAACCTGCAGTTAAAGATTGAAAGGGAAAGTAAATAGGAAGGTATAACAGGACAGATCGGTAAAGGATCAGGGACATATGAGGTAAGTTTCGACGTCTTTGTAATTTTACTTGAAATTGGGAGCCGTGTGTGGCTGAGATATGTCGTATATATATTATCCCTGGAGCATTGTTGGTATTTGTTGCGTGCAGGTTTTGGATAGTAAGTAATATGGAGGAAACTCTGCCAAAATTTTCCTAGAATTTAAAGGAGATAAGATATAAGCTTGTAATATGTCCCAACGGGAAAAGATGTTGTGTAAAAAGTAATGGCAGGACGGGATTAAGTTAGGAGTATCATTGACAACCATCCTCACGAGAGTTAAATGCCGTTGAATTGATTATAATAAAGTAACTATAAGATCGACATTGATATGGTAAAGAGAAATGCTAGAGTAAATTAGGGAGACGGGTAGTACTAAAGCATGACATAGAAGAGAAAGGATAACTCCAATAGAGTGTGACATTGAAGTATTGATTGGATGGATAAGCACAAGTAAAATAGGACAAGTCTATTAGCAAAATAAAGTAATAGCATGACTGAGATAGGGGTACGAAATACGAAGGGCTATAATGAATGTGAATACATTGGCAAGACAACTTATGTGGTAAGTGTAATAGGGCTGATCAGAAAGGGTAACAGGTTAAGTATGCTTACTTAACAAGGCTTATTCCATTTTATAAGTCGATTGTGAATGAGATCAAGAAGTGGCACTCTATAGAGTTGATTATGATCAGGATATAATGAGAACGTAGCAAGAACTGTAATACAAAGTAAGTAAAGTATAGTGGGGAAACGACTAAAGATGTGACATGTTCTATATGAATAAAGAGTGAATACAAGTGTGAAACCAATAAGTAATAGTTGTTAATTGTTAATTGTTAATCGAGTATCCCTATGGGACAGAAGTTGTTAATTGGAGCGGATGTAGACATTAACACATAACTAATGGTTAAGCTCAGTAAAATACATCCTTTTTTGGATTGCTATGTTCGTTATATTACTTGGTTGCAAAACTGCAAGATGAGTGTGTTAATACTTCGCACATGAATTACCGTAGCTATAAATTATGGGAAATGGCATGAATATGATGCAGTATAATAAGGGAATTGAGGAAAGGGATACATGAATTCAAGATTGGAAGTGAGGTAACGGATTTGAGAATGATGAGTAAGACCCTTAAAGGGGGGAAGCAAGTAAGGAAGATACAAATACAGAGATTGAAACGATGAAACCTAAGATGTGACAGATTTAGACTCTAAAACAAAAAGTGAGAGTTATGCAGAAATAGTCTAATAACTAGTAAATAAATGAACAATGATCGAGTGGGTATCTACGATCGTACTGGAAATCATTCGTGAAGACCTTGAACAACATGACATTGAGAGCAAATAACTCAAGGAATATTATAAAGGATAGCGATGCTATACTGGAATAGAGGCAAAGGAATTGACAGTAGGGTCGTTTGTTAATGATACTGCGATTTATAAGTGACAAATAAGAAGGGATATAAAGTTTTCTATAGTAGAATATAAGATGTGATAATCAAGGGACAAATAAAGGAAAGAAAAGAGTACGATGAGATAAGTTACAACAGATAGACAAAAGGGTTTTGGTACGTATGAGATGTGCAAAATAGAACGAACTAAAGGAAGGGAAGTTTACGAATAAGATTAGACGTTCATACACGAATCACACAAGAACGGTTATGTAACCTGCAAGTATTTACATGTCGAGAATGAAATCGATTGGGTACTTAAAAAGAAGAGTAAGAGGTAAGGAAGAATAGTGTGTTTGTGGTACTCCGGGTCAGTTGGGGGAAAATCTATGGTAAATTGAGTCGAAATGTTGGGTTGGAATTATCATTAAGGACAAATAGGATAATTACTCTGAATATGATATAAGTATATGTTATATGTTTCCTACGATAGCCTTGGGGTGTGTTAAATTACTTACGAATTCGATAGGATCATCGAATAAAGGTGGTTTTACCAGAAGAATGTTACACCTTGGAACTTTCATTTTGCCTCATTGTGGTTATAGCAAATTTCCAACAGTTTACCAGATGATTATGAAGCCTTTAATGAGTCGACAAGGGACACCTATGACAAGATATCTCGTATTGAATTTACCTAGACTTTACAGATGTGAATCAATACCATTATCATGGTCATAGGGAAACAAAGTAGGAGAGATTTGCAAACCATGTGAGACTTAATACCATTATTGAGCAAGAAAAAGGATCTACGAGTCCGAGTATAAAGGAGGATCATATCAGGAGAGTAACTCACTTATATATCTTGAAAGCATATACCTGAGGTGGCAAGAGAGTATTGCAACCGAGAGTCATTACTAAGAAGGAAACTCTTTTTTCAACTATTCGAAGAGAATGTTATAGATAGTGCATGTTAGAGGATTAAAATGATGACTCCATGCATGTTGATATATTTTGATTGTTGCCCTGTGAGGCTTGTTGGTTAGCTGTTTACAGGTGGGTAGTAAAAATTACAGAGGAGGTTCTGCCAAAATTTTGTTAAAGTTGATTGTGATCAGTATATATATGTGTGCTATGATCAGTAAGATACACAAGTGTAAACTGAAGAATGAAAGGTTAATAATAGTTGTAAATCGACTGAAATGAGGGTTAAGATAAGTTCTCTCGGGGATTATAAGTAAGGTTGATGAACTAAGATTAATGTGATTCGGATAATGTGATAAGATTATGAGAAGAGACTTAAAAGGGGAAGCAATGATAAGCAAAGAGTCATTCGAGAGGTGAGTTAGTATAAAAAAGAGTAAGCTTAAACGAGTAAAGAATGAAACAAGGAAGAGAAAGAAACATGATTACATCTGTTTTAGGAAAGAGAGTAATGTGTCCCTTATAGAAATCAATATAACTAAAAGCAGCAATGTGGTTACGGGAAGTTGAAGCTTATAGAGGAAAGATAAGTATTGAAAAGCACTTTAGGAATTGTGAAGGGTTGAGTGATAATAGTAATGATTGGAATTGGATGCGAGTATTAGTCTTCATTTAACATTCGAGGACGAATGTTTCTAAGAGGGGAAGGATGTTACACCCCAGAAAATTTTGTGTTACAAAGACTGCAGACGGCTTAATGTGAGCTCATGGAGGAGCAAATATTACAAGTATAAAGGATGAAATTCTACTGTATTAGCATGAGGATAGCATGAGTATGATATTTGGAATTCGTACAATATGATTCGAATGATACATTAAAAGATATATAGCCCTCGTAACCGTAAGCTGAGATGGGGATCACATGATGGGGTTTTTATAAAGGGCATATGATAAGTTATATGGACAATATATGTGAAGTTAAACATAACTCAAGAAGGACCCTCGAGCCAAATCCAAGTGTAAGCCCTCCAAAAAGATGTTTTTAAGTTACGTTTTCGGGTTATCTGACTTCGGGAGGCCATAACCCCATCATTGTTTGGGTATTTGGGAACACTCCAAATATGAAAGTTGTAGCTAATTGAATTAAATTTCCAACCATATGTCGCGGGCCTTCACACAACATAAGGATAAAAAGTTAAGGATGTTTTACTACAGAAAGGTCAAGCTGGGCAGTGGGCTCGGCCCAACCGGACTCCAAGTCGGGTCCGGCCCACTTCCCTTGCTATTTAAGGGAGGTTTTAACCCTTATCATCCTCATTTCATACCAAAAAGACCAGAACCTGGTAGAGAGAGGGTGAGGGGATTTTAGAGAGATAAAGCAAGGGTTCGATCAAGTTCGATGCCCCGAATCCCGAGGCTCGTGAAGGATAAAGCGTAGTACGAGTTTTTGTCATCGTTTTAAGCTAATTATTGAGCTTGGGGGATGATATTTCGTGGTTGAGCTGCTGCTAAGGTATGTATAAAGTTCCTTTTATGTTATTAAAGTGTTTATTTAGAGTTTTAACGGATTAGAACGGAGGAGGAAATAATGTTAAAAGCTCGTTTGGCATTTTTGGGAGGTTTATGAAGGTGGGGCTGTTTTAGTGGAGTTAAATGGATGAAAATATCTGAGTTATGATGTATATTGATAGTCGATATTGTTGTTTGACGTTGTTGCTGATAATTTAGCTGAATTGAATTTTCGGGTTTGTCCAGTTTATAAAGGTGTTATATCCCGTATTTCGCATGTCGGGATAATTCGGGGCAATGACGATAAGTTGGGGACAAGACCATCCCGAGATGTGAAGTAGAGATTTTTGCTCGCCTTAAGAGAGTAAGTTGTGTATGATTTTATTGGTATGGAAATATTAAAGAAACATTTGGGGCCAAATTCCATTTTTGGAAAGTATTTTAATTTTGGAAGGGACCTTAGTTCATGAAAAAGAAATTCAACAAAAAAAAAAAAAAAATACAAGGCCATGTGGCCGGCCACCTTGGGGGGTGGGCCATGGCCACATGGTTGGCTAGTAGGTGATATTAAAAGATGACTAAGTCATCTTATTTCCTCACTTCCATCTCTAGAAATTTCAAGAAAATTGAGAGAGAGAGACATAGAGGCATTCGGCCATAGATAGTGGAAGAAGAAGATCAACAAGCCTTCATCCCAAAATAATTTATCCTAGTTTTCCTACCAATTGAAAGGTGCTCTTCGACGTGGGATAGTTGTTGGAACAAACAAAACACTTGTTCTTGCAAAGTTGACTTCTAGCCGTGTGGAAAAGTTGGAAGGAGGAGGTATGCTCTAATCTTTTCTTTTGTATGTTATGCATGGCTTATGTATGTTGTTAAGTGTGGAAATGAATGAAAATTATGAAAACATAATTGTTGGAGGTGTGGCCGTGGGTTGAGGTGGTTGGCCGTGCATGTGTGTGTGTGTGTATGTTGCTAAGGTGATGACTTAATGAATTTAGCATGTTTTTGTGTGGTTGTAATGCATAGAAAATGAATGAAACCCATGGAATGTTGTATGTTGAGGTGTAGCCGAAAGTAGGGGCTGTTTGTATGCAAGAAGTGAAGTCATGTTATTTAGTATTTTGATCGTCGTCGATATGAATTCTATGTGATAAAATGAAGTTTAATGAATGAAATTGAAGTTGTGATGGTTGCGGGCTGGTTTGGAAGTCAATGTAGTTCTTATGTGAATTTTATATTTAGGATGATTATATTGTTAATGCATAGATTGTTGATATAGTTTATGAGTTTTGGAAGAAGAAAATAAGTTGGCATTGTTTTCGGGTTTGGAGAGCATTTCGGGTAAGGTGGTGGTGTGGTTGGGTTGTTGTAAACATGGTATGAAATGTTTATAGTGTCCTTGAATATTGTTGAATGATTTCAGAATGGTAATTGAATGTGTGAATATTGATGTCAGTTCGATTTTATGCGGTTGAATTGAATATAAGCGAATATCGTCGCATTATGTGAAAGAAGGTTGTTGATGCTAGAATGCGTTTTGAATCAATGGTTGATGTTATTAAAATGTTTTGTTGGTATTGTGGTTGACGAAATTGGCCGAGTTTAATTCTCGGGTGGTGTATTTATAGGGGAGTCTTGTGCCGAAATTTCGGTAGAATTTGGTGTACATATGGAATCGGGTTTTTAAATGCTTTTGGGCTAATGTTGAATATTTAATGACGTATTGTAGATCTTGGAGAGTTCGTGACGTAAATTTGGATTAGCTTGGAAAGTGCAAGGTATGCAAGGCTTACCCTTTTCTTTGTTGGCATGTCTTAGTTACGATTAAGTTACGATAAGTTACGAATCTCGAGGTGATTCCATTCCCGTAATTCGAGCAACCATATGGGTTTATTCATTTCTTGATGTTCGCAAGTCATTTAGTTAAACTAAGGCTCTTATGATTTTAAAAGATTAGATTTTTAAAGCCTTATAAGAATTTCGCTACAAAAAGGTTCCGAACTTCAAACGTCCGTAACTTTTGCATACGAGCTCGGAACGCCCCAAAACATAATAGGTAAACTCATAAGACATAACTTTCCCCTAACACTCGTAGTCGGGCTCGGATGGGGGTCGGCACCCGTCCGTGGGGCCCGCGGCTCTTTTGTACTATTCATAATGATTTTTGAGAAAAAATTTAATACTATTTCATTTCGATCTCCGCATATGGACTTTCTACTTATTCGATGAGTTATGAATATGATTTTATACATATGGTTCCTACGATTCCGTGATGTGTTTAAGATATTGGATACGTTTTCGAAGGTCGTCCGAAAGCCATTTGACTTGACTAAGTCTTGACCCTTAAACGATAATTTGTTTTGGTTTTTCCATTACATGTTTGGAAAGTGTCTTAAAAATTGCATATGGTCTCTCACGACTCTGCTCGTGCACTATGGTCACTTCTTTCACCGAGTCCCGGGGCCGGATGTCATCGTGCGCATTATGTTATATTTCCGGAGTATGATGTGTCCGGTTCGCCGAGCCCCTTTGGCCGGGAACCGTGGATAATGGTGTTATGATGTGTCCGCACGCCGCGCCCCTATTGGCCGGGTACCGTGGTATATATATATATATGTGATGTGACGGGGGATACGGAGATATAAAACCTTCTGGAGTATGATGTGTTGTGGCGCCAACGACGGGCGGGCGACCACAGTTCTAAGAGCCTTATGCATGATCTATGTTTTATGAGTAAGCATTTTAATGTTTTGAAAGCATTTTTAACAATCTGACTATTGCCTTTATTTCTGCACTTCTGATTCTGATTATGACTCTGTTTACTATATTTCATCCCATGCCTTGTATACTCAGTACATTGTTCGTACTGACCCCTTTTCTTCGGGGCTGCGTCCCATGCCACTGTGTACATGTGTACACGCTTCGAGGTCCGTCGTCTAGGGCATCTGTTCTGTTGCTTGAAGTGCTCCTTTGATCCGGAGCCTATACATTTTGGTACTGTCATTTCTATTATCTGTACATATGTTCGTTCATGGGTACGGCGGGGCCCTGTCCCGTCATATGATTCTGTTATGACTCTTAGAGGTCTGTAGACATATACGTGTGGGTTATGGGCAGCTTCTGTCCCCTTATGTCTGTGTGATCTATGTTCCGTACGCCCTGCATGATGTTGGCCTTACTGGCTCACGTATGATATTCTCCGCTGGATGTTGTGACCGCGGAATGTATATGTATGTATATGTATATATGATAGTTACAGGGCGATGTGTCGCTATTTGTAAGTATAAGATCTGATTATGTTAATTATGGTTAATAGGTGCGTCTGGGTGCCCAGCTCGGGTACCAGTCACGGCCTACGGGGTTGGGTCGTGACAAAAGTGGTATCAGAGCGGTTAGTCCTCGGAATGTCTACAGACAATGTCCGGCAGAGTCCTGTTTATTGTTACACCCCGTACTTCGTACGTTGGAATATTCTAAGTTGGTTGCGACGAGGTATGGACAAGACTTTTAATTTCCGGTTTTGTTGATTTTGTTTCAATGCATAAGTTGCATATTCATCTTTTGTGGGTATGAAGCGTTAAGGGTAAGATTGGAATAAGGAAAAAAATTTGGAGAATGAAAGTTGGAAAAATTTGGGACCTAAAAGTGAATTATGGAAAGTTGGCCATTATATGAAATTCCCATAGGTGGCCGGCCATGTGAGGATGTGGGCCCTAGGCCACATGGAGGAATTATATATGTGTGTATTAGAAGACAAGATAGGCATCCTCATCATTTAGTTCATCTCCTAGAAAAATCAAGAAACATGGAGAAAAAAAAGAAGCAAGGCATTCGGCCTTAGCTTGCAAAAACAAGATCAAGAATTGTCCATCAAAAAAATTATTTCTTCAAGCAAACCTACTAATTGGAGGGTGCTTAGTAACGTGGAGTCGTTGTTTCAAGCGTTGGACTACTCGTTTTCATCCTTGGCCAACTTTAGACAAGTTGAGAAGTTGTGAAGAAAGGTAAGTTCTAATCTTGTTTTATGAGTTGTGGAAGGTTCATGTGTATTGTAGTATGTTAATATGGATGAAATTCATGAGATATGGCATGTTGAAGTTGAGTTGTGAAAGTTGAAGGTTGGCCGTGTGTTGTGTGTGTTGTGTGGTGATAGTGATTTAATTGTATTCAACATGATTGTGTGTTGTTGTAGTGTGTAGAATTGAATGGAAGTCATGGAAAAAAAGGTGTGTTGGGTGTGGCCGTATGGGCTGTTTTGGCATGACAAAGTATGGATTGATTTTACTTAGTGTTTTAGTTGTTGTGGTTATGGATTATGTGATGTAAAAATGCATGGAAACCATGAAGGTGGTATGATGATGTCTTGGCCGTGAATGGGCTATTTTGTGTGCTAAGGAATGAATTAATATTCTGTGGTATTTTAGTTGTTATTGTCATGAATTCTATGATGTAAATGAGAGTTTAATGTGCCAAGTTGGTGTTGTAATTGTTGGTGGGCTGATTTGGAACCTTAAGAAATTTTAATATAGTTTCATGAATTTGTGGAAGATAATGTTGGCAATGTGTGAATTGTTGGTATAGTTGATGAATTTGAAAGGAAGAAATGCGTTGTTGATATTTCCTTGGACTTGAAAGATTTCGGGTTGTCTTATGTTTTGGTTGGGTTGTTTCGAATAATTTTGTGGATTGTGGGAAATGTTATTGGCTTGTGTTTGAAAGGTTTAAATTGTTATTTGAATATGCGATCGTTGACATTAGTCTGAAAATATGTAGTTAAGTTGAATGTAATTGGAATGTTGTCGAAGTATGTGGAGATGACTTGTTAGTGTTAGAATGCGTTTGAAATTACTTCTTGATGTTGCTGAAATGGTTGTTGGTATTGTTGTTGACGATTTGGCCGAGTTGAATTCTCGGGGTTGGTGAATATATAGGGGAAATGCTGCCCAATTTTTGGTAGAAAAAGCAATGGTTTGGGATTGGATCCTTTAGCGCTGGACTAATGTTCGATGCCTATTGATGTTATTGTAGATTTTGAGCGTACCGAGGTTTGAGTTTGGATTAGCCTAGGAAGCAAGCCAGGTATGTGAAGCCTACCCTTCTTTTCTTTTTGGCATGTCTTAGACGGAACTAAGGTATGACATGATATGTGCCTCGGGGTAATTTCATTCGTAAATTTCAAGTAGGTTTGTGAATCGTATTTGTTTGTGCTGTAGGCATCCTTAGTATGGTCAGGCTGTGGTTTGTATGTTCTTGATGTGGTTGAGTTTGAAAAATTGTGTAAGCGATTCGTATAAGTTCCTTGATGTTCGTATCTTTAACGCGGTTGAGTTATGACCCTTATGTCTTTTGTAGGATTAAACTTTTAAGGTTTCAAAAGAGTTCTAATTTCAAAAGAATCTTGTTTTCAAAAGAGACTTGTTCGAAAACGACTTTGAAACTACGAACGTCCGTAACTTTTGCATACGACCTCGAAACGCCCCAAAACATAATATGTAAGTTTATAAGGCATCACTCTCCCCTACCCCTCGTAGTCGGGCTCGGACGGGGGTCGGCACCCGTCCGCGGGGCCCGCGGCCTTTCTATGCTACCTTTATGGATTTTTCGAAAAATTTAATATTATCTTCATTATGACTATATATTTATGTATTTGTCGAGTTGGAAATAAGGATTTTATGTCCATGATTTTGATACATAATTGTGGTTTCTAAAAATTCGGTTTGACATGTTCCCGAGCGAAATTCGGAAGAAAACTTGATTTGACTATGGTTTTGGATTTTCAAAAAGAGGGTTCGTTTTGATCATTCGATTGAGTCTGTGATGATGTCGGATGTGCGTGTGGTTACTTACGATCTGTTCGTGCGTTCTGTTACCTTTTCCGGATCCCGGCCGTATATGATCGTGCGCACTATGATATGCTCGGTGTTATCTTGTGTTACGGTTCCCGAGACCTCGCCATAGGGCCGGGTTCCGTTTATGGAGTTATCTTTGTGATATGGCTTATGATGTGTTGTGATGATGTGTTGTGTTCGGGGATTCGGAGATTTGAAACTTCGGTGTTATCTTGTGTTGTGGCGCCGGATAGGGTGGCGACCACGTTACGTCCGCCGGGTCCTATGGACCGCATTTGATATGTGATGATGTATGATGAGTTTGTTCTCCGATGATGAGTTTGATCACCGATGATGAGGCGGATCCCACATCGGTTATTGTCATTCCATATAATGATTTGCGATGCGTTCGGTATGAGTATGCATGATTTGTGTGTTGAATGTAAGTACTTAGATAGTTGGGTTATTACGACTTCACTTTCGTACTTCCTACTTTAGTTATGACCTCGTTTGATGTATGCTATGCTTTACATGCTCGGTACATATTTCGTGCGACCCCCTTTCTTCGGGGGCTGCGTTTCATGCCACGCAGTACCCACGGATGAGTCGGTGATGCTAGAGAGAAGATGCTCCGGCGGATTGGCGAGCTCCATTTCCTCCGATCTTCGCCGAGTCGAGTGCTTTGTATGGTGTTCGAAGTTATGATAGAGACTTTGCAGACAGTGTCGAGAGTATGATATGTCGGGTCTGTTTGTAAGCGGCTATGTAAGCCGGTGTGTTTGTATGCATTATGCTACCAATGTGTTTGGCAAGCGGCTATAGAAGCCGAAGTTCTGTTATGCCTTACATTACAGTTTTCATACGATTGCAGATTTCATTTGGTTTTAAAAAAAAAAAAAAACGAAAGGCATGTTTGTTTTCTGAAGAATTTTCATATCGTGTGTATGTTATGTTTTGTGGGCCCAGTGTGGTCATGAGTGTTACGATAGTCAGCGGGTTCGCTCGGCCCTAGGTAAGGGTCGGGTGCCCATCACACCCTATTGGAAATTGGGGTGTGACATTTATGGTGTGAAGCCGGCCACATTTATAAACAGGAGGCTGCGGGGCATTTAGGAATTAATGACCTTTCTTCTGTCTTAGATCGTGCGATAGAGCTGCTTATTTAGGATGACTCCTCCCTAACGAGTTGTTGTGATTTCAGCGATGCCCCCGAGAAAAGCGACAGCTGCCCAGAAGGGCAAGTCTATAGCAGCTGGGGAGACTAGTCAGGCCCGGGGAGTTACCAGGGCTCGCGCTCAGCCTGTGCCTGAGGTTACGCCGCCATTACCAGAGGGGATTGGAGCAGCAGCGGCTGCAGGTCAAGGGGCGGCTCCACCGCCAGCTCCCGAGGACCACGTACCTGAGCCTCCAGCCCCACAGTTAGGGGCAGAGGAGAGGGCCATGCGGGATGCGGTCCGCCATCGACTGTGATTGTGGCGGGGCGGTGCTCGCGGGCATAGATTTGGGGATGATTATGTGGACGACGCGACACTCGAGGGCCCGCGATTTCCTGACCTGTAACCCGCCAGAGTTTTTCGGGTCAAAGCCCGACGAGGACCCCCAGGAGTTTATTAGACAGATGCGGCGTACGTTGCGGTTGGTTAATGCTTCTGAGACCGAGTCTGTCGAGTTCGCGTCGTATCGGTTGCATGATATCGCTGCTAATTGGTACGAGTCTTGGGAATTGTCTAGGGGCAATGATGCCCCTCCGGCCGTGTGGGATGAGTTTGTGGAGGCCTTTCTTGGCCATTTTCTGCCTCCAGAAACGAGACGAGCCAGGGTTCACAGATTTCTACGTCTAAGGCAGGACGGTAGGAGCGTCCGAGAGTATAGCCTCGAGTTTGATTCCCTGGCCAGATACGCGCCTCATATCGTGGCCGACATGGCTGACCGGGTGCATCGGATTATGTGATGGGTCCGGATGATTACACGATTGATAGTTGTATGGCGATGGCTTCCACCGGCATGGATATTGCCGGCATACGTGCGTACGCCCGGTGGCATGGAGGAGCGACACGAGCAGGGCGTCGTCACCCGACGGGGGGATACGACGGGAGCCAGCCCAAGAGGGCCAGGTCAGCCGGGTATTTTGGAGATTCTCGAGGCGGGCAGCCTCAGCAGCATACGGGGTATTCTTCGTTGTCAGCGCGGAGCGCACCCCCACCATTCCCGGGTAGGAGATTTGACGGTGCAGGGTACTTAGGAGAGAGTCAGAGCTCCAGGGTTTCGGGATCCCAGGTGGACACGGAGTTCTCGATCGAGGCCATTCATACCTCGGTGTTCATGACCGCAGACGTCACCCTGGAGAGTGCCATCGGGCGATAGGCGCTTGCTTTACTTGTGGCCGTCAGGGCCACCTTATGAGAGATTGTCCGTATGGGGGTGGTTCAGATCGTATAGCCCAGCCTACCGGGTCAGTTGCCGGTCCGTCTTCTTCGCAGCTATGCGCCCTATGGGGCAGGGCACACGGCGGGCCGTGCAAAGGTCGCGGCGGAGCCTCAAAATAGCGGTCCATCGAACCGCCTATATGCCCGGCCAACAGGGGGGGATCGGGAGGCCACCGGATGCGGCCGGCGTGTACATGAATCCTTACTAGCATTTACATTCTTATATGTGCGTATTTGTTGTATAATTGTTGTTTGATAGCGGTAAGTGGAAATTCAAAGTTGATAACCAAATATGTACAAGTGATGGTGATTAAGACGTGTTCATGGTCATTACGGACCTGGGAGTCGAGGATGGAGAGTAATAGTACCCACAGGTGACGAGTGAATATGTAGAACCGAGAGAGGGGTAAAATGGTAATTGTGTTGTAAAAGCGTTCGGAAACCCGTCAAGCCTTTATTTACTCCCAATTACGTGACGAAGGTCGTGCGGTGAGGTGGACGCGATTATATCAACGTTAGAGCGCCGTATTTCATCGAAGTTCCGGGGTTAAGCGTGCTGGAGTGGGGGAAATCTCAGGATGGGTGACCCCCTGGGAAGTTTCTGGAAGTTTTACAACTTCAGCCATAAGGAGCAAATGGGAAGTTAGGGTGGTCTAAAAGGATTTAGAATATACTGAGTAGGCGGGAATCTTAAGAGACCGCATAGGCCGGAGCGGGCTGTATCGAATGAAGAAAAAGAAAGTGTGTCGCGACGATAGAATTAGGGTCAGTTTGAGTAGTGTTTGGTGGATCTTTGTGAATGAGATGCTGGCAATTCGATATTGTTTTTGCTATAGAGTAAGCTGGGAAGGTGCTGACATGATGATGTTGGGAAGAGAAAGGGTGTGAGCGGACAATTGGCGGAGGAATCGGAACGGTGAAACAAAAGTGCAGTCTGACCGAGAGAGAGAAATGCGGACGTGAGGTGAATGTAATCAAGCAATAAAATAAGTACGCCCCTAAAGGGGGGAAGCGGATACGAGGAATGTGAGGCAAGAATGTTGCGTGTTGAAGATATGGCTCGTGTTAAGCTGTTGTGACGAAGTAGTAGCAGAAAGGAGATGACTTGAGGAACTGAGGGGAAAATGAAAAAGCAATGTAATCAATAGATGGAACGGCACGATATGGTGATAAGAGAAACCCCCCGAGATCTTTATAAGACCCTACGGGACTAGTTGAACATTCGAGGACGAATGTTCTAAAGGGGGGAAGGATGTTATATCCCGTATTTCGCACGTCGGGATAATTCGGGGCAATGACGATAAGTTGGGGACAAGACCATCCCGAGATGTGAAGTAGAGATTTTTGCTCGCCTTAAGAGAGTAAGTTGTGTATGATTTTATTGGTATGGAAATATTAAAGAAACATTTGGGGCCAAATTCCATTTTTGGAAAGTATTTTAATTTTGGAAGGGACCTTAGTTCATGAAAAAGAAATTCAACAAAAAAAAAATAATAATACAAGGCCATGTGGCCGGCCACCTTGGGGGTGGGCCATGGCCACATGGTTGGCTAGTAGGTGATATTAAAAGATGACTAAGTCATCTTATTTCCTCACTTCCATCTCTAGAAATTTCAAGAAAATTGAGAGAGAGAGACATAGAGGCATTCGGCCATAGATAGTGGAAGAAGAAGATCAACAAGCCTTCATCCCAAAAATAATTTATCCTAGTTTTCCTACCAATTGAAAGGTGCTCTTCGACGTGGGATAGTTGTTGGAACAAACAAAACACTTGTTCTTGCAAAGTTGACTTCTAGCCGTGTGGAAAAGTTGGAAGGAGGAGGTATGCTCTAATCTTTTCTTTTGTATGTTATGCATGGCTTATGTATGTTGTTAAGTGTGGAAATGAATGAAAATTATGAAAACATAATTGTTGGAGGTGTGGCCGTGGGTTGAGGTGGTTGGCCGTGCATGTGTGTGTATGTTGTTAAGGTGATGACTTAATGAATTTAGCATGTTTTTGTGTTGTTGTAATGCATAGAAAATGAATGAAACCCATGGAATGTTGTATGTTGAGGTGTAGCCGAAAGTAGGGGCTGTTTGTATGCAAGAAGTGAAGTCATGTTATTTAGTATTTTGATCGTCGTCGATATGAATTCTATGTGATAAAATGAAGTTTAATGAATGAAATTGAAGTTGTGATGGTTGCGGGCTGGTTTGGAAGTCAATGTAGTTCTTATGTGAATTTTATATTTAGGATGATTATATTGTTAATGCATAGATTGTTGATGTAGTTTATGAGTTTTGGAAGAAGAAAATATGTTAGTATTGTTTTCGGGTTTGGAGAGCATTTCGGGTAAGGTGGTGGTGTGGTTGGGTTGTTGTAAACATGGTATGAAATGTTTATAGTGTCCTTGAATATTGTTGAATGATTTCGGATTGGTAATTGAATGTGTGAATATTGATGTTAGTTCGATTTTATGCGGTTGAATTGAATATAAGTGAATATCGTCGCATTATGTGAAAGAAGGTTGTTGATGCTAGAATGCGTTTTGAATCAATGGTTGATGTTATTAAAATGTTTTGTTGGTATTGTGGTTGACGAAATTGGCCGAGTTTAATTCTCGGGGTGGTGTATTTATAGGGGAGGTGCTGCCGAAATTTCGGTAGAATTTGGTGTACATATGGAATCGGGTTTTTAAATGCTTTTGGGCTAATGTTGAATATTTAATGACGTATTGTAGATCTTGGAGAGTTCGTGACGTAAATTTGGATTAGCTTGGAAAGCAGGCAAGGTATGCAAGGCTTACCCTTTTCTTTGTTGGCATGTCTTAGTTACGATTAAGTTACGATAAGTTACGAATCTCGAGGTGATTCCATTCCTGTAATTCGAGCAACCATATGGGTTTATTCATTTCTTGATGTTCGCAAGTCATTTAGTTAAACTAAGGCTCTTATGATTTTAAAAGATTAGATTTTTAAAGCCTTATAAGAATTTCGCTACAAAAAGGTTCCGAACTTCAAACGTCCGTAACTTTTGCATACGAGCTCGGAACGCCCCAAAACATAATAGGTAAACTCATAAGACATAACTTTCCCCTAACTCTCGTAGTCGGGCTCGGATGGGGGTCGGCACCCGTCCGTGGGGCCCGCGGCTCTTTTGTACTATTCATAATGATTTTTGAGAAAAAAATTTAATACTATTTCATTTCGATCTCCGCATATGGACTTTCTACTTATTCGATGAGTTATGAATATGATTTTATACATATGGTTCCTACGATTCCGTGATGTGTGTAAGATATTGGATACGTTTCCGAAGGTCGTCCGAAAGCCATTTGACTTGACTAAGTCTTGACCCTTAAACGATAATTTGTTTTGGTTTTTCCATTACATGTTTGGAAAGTGTTTTAAAAATTGCATATGGTCTCTCACGACTCTGCTCGTGCACTATGGTCACTTCTTTCACCGAGTCCCGGGGCCGGATGTCATCGTGCGCATTATGTTATATTTCCGGAGTATGATGTGTCCAGTTCGCCGAGCCCCTTTGGCCGGGAACCGTAGATAATGGTGTTATGATGTGTCCGGCACGCCGCGCCCCTATTGGCCGGGTACCGTGGTATATATATATGATGTGTGACGGGGATACGGAGATATAAAACCTTCGGAGTATGATGTGTTGTGGCGCCAACGACGGGCGGGCGACCACGGTTCTAAGAGCCTTATGCATGATCTATGTTTTATGAGTAAGCATTTTAATATTTTGAAAGCATTTTTTAACAATCGACTATTGCCTTTATTTCGCACTCCGATTTTGATTATGACTCTGTTTACTATATTTCATCCCATGCCTTGTATACTCAGTACATTGTTCGTACTGACCCCTTTTCTTCGGGGCTGCGTCCCATGCCACGCAGGTACAGGTACACGCTTCAGAGGTCCGTCAGTCTAGGGCATCTGTTCTGTTGCTTGAAGTGCTCCTTTGATCCGGAGCCTATACATTTTGGTACTGTCATTTCTATTATCTGTACATATGTTCGTTCATGGGTACGGCGGGGCCCTGTCCCGTCATATGATTCTATCCTGATTCTTAGAGGTCTGTAGACATATACGTGTGGGTTATGGGTAGCTTCTGTCCCCTTATGTCTGTGTGATCTATGTTCCGTACGCCCTGCATGATGTTGGCCTTACTGGCTCACGTATGATATTCTCCGCTGGATGTTGTGACCGCGGAATGTATATGTATGTATATGTATATGTGATAGTTACAGGGCGATGTGTCGCTATTTGTAAGTATAAGATCTGATTATGTTAATTATGGTTAATAGGTGCGCCGGGTGCCCGGCGGGTACCGCCACGGCCTACGGGGTTGGGTCGTGACAAAAGGAAATGCTGTCGAAATTCCGTTAGAAAATCAGAGATTTGTATGTAGTGAAGTAATCTTGTGTGTGGTCTAATTTGAATGTTATAAGGTATGTTCTATGTCTTAATGTTGTTTTTGAGTAAGTTTGATGGATTATTATAGCTCAAAAGTAAAGAACATGATAGTAGTTGAGGCCATAATTGAAATTGTGAAGAAGTGAAGTTATGAACTGATTTTCATGGGATTGTAAAGTGGATTATTGTGCTGTTTGTCATGAGTTTGATGTTGGTGATGTTGTTGTTAATGTTGTTGATGTTTTGGGATTGAATTGGAGTTTGGATGGAGTAAGATATGTAGGGGAAATGCTGCCCGATTTCCGATAGATGTCTTGCTAGCTTAAGATGAGATTGTAAAGGCGTGACAAGTATAATTGGGACTAATCTATGTATAT
>NC_081342.1:40669722-40681594 GCF_029784015.1 Lycium ferocissimum | reverse complement strand
TCCTCTTATTTACAAACTACGTTTACTTGAGAAACGACGAAAAGATTTTGGAAAAAATTTAGTACGTATTTTACTTTACTTTGTCTTATGATTCTAAGAGAACAGTGTGTACCAAGAGTCCGAGGGTTCGCTCGGCTCCGAATATGGGGTCGGTGCCCATCACACCCTAGTAAAGCCTGGGTGTGACAGATATCGGGCCGTACCGTATTATTCCGAAAGATAGGCCGTGTCGCCTATGAGCTAGATTTACCATCCGATCCGGAGGCAAGACACCCGGTATTTCATGTATCTATGCTCCGTAAATGTGTTGGTGATCCTTCCGAATATTTCCAGCCGATGATATTCGGTGACGGAGGACTTATCTTATGAAGAGCAACCCGTAGCTATTCGATCGACAAATAAGGAGACTGCGCACTAAGGATGTGCCTTCTGTGAAAGTCCTATGGCGGAATAATAACCGCGAAGAAATGACCTGGGAGGCGGAGAATGAAATGAAAAAGAAATATCCTCAATTATTCCCCGGACGTACAAGTAATTTGAATTCTTAAATTTATTACTTTGATTGAGAAATGATTTGCATGTGCCAACCGTAAAGAGAAACTCCCCCGTTATGCTTATGAGACCTCGTAAGGCTAATTTAACATTATAGGACGAATGTTTTTAAGGGGGGGAGGATGTTATATCCCGTGTTTTCGCATATTCGGAAAATTTTGAAATAATTGTGACTTGTATGTCATAAGTCAATATTTTGATTCTAGTTACTATGTCCATGTTGCTTATGAAAAATGTTAGTGTGGAAGTGCGGAATAAGGCCAAGGGCAAAATTGGAATTTCAAAAATTAGTTTCGGAAATTACAAACGGGATCTTAATCAATTGGGCTCAAAAAAAAAGAGAAAAATTGAGGCCCAACCATAGGGGGTGGCCGGCCATATCTTGGCCCAAACCCATAATAAGTTGTCATGTGATCAACATGTGACAACTTAATTAAGGGAGTATTATATATATATGTTGCTAGCCTTGGAACATTCAAGAAAAATCACAAAACAAAAAAAAATTGAGAGCAAGCTTGACAAGGCCATTCGGCCGAATAAGGAGAAAGGAAAAAAAAAATTTCCAAGCCTTCTACTTCAATCCAAAAATCTTGTTCTTCTTGAATTCTTGACAAGCTCAAGACGCTCTTCAACGTGGTGTAATTAGTTTAGCAAAAGAGCGACGTTTGTGGAAAGTTAGAATTTGAAGAAAAAGGTATGAATTTTATGTTTGAAGTTATGGAATGAGTTTATATGTTATAATGATTAGAATTAGACGAGAATTATGAAAGTGTGGTGTGTGTGTGCATGGCGTGTGTGTGTGTGAAAAGCATGTTGGCCGTGAGCCATGTTGACATGGAAGAGAAATGAATTCAAGTTCAATTAGTTTGTTAGTTGTGTTGTTGTGATCTTAGTAATGCAAATAAAGGTTCAATGACTTGAATTGGCATTGGAATTGCTTGTATGTAATTATGAGAAATTATGTGAATTTATATGATTTTTATATAAGTATGGAATTAAAGTCCTAAATGTTAATTATGATTGTTGTTGATAAGTTTGGAAGGAAAACAATGTGATTTGGAAGCGTTGTTGCATTTGTGGAAGCTTTGGATAGAATATGGAAATTGGCGGGAATGCTTGAATTTATGAACATTGTTAGGAACGTTATTGGGATATGTTTGAAGAATATTGAATTAGTTAATGAATATGGAAATGCTGACATTAGTTTGATCATGTGAAGTTTGGATGGCAATTATTGAACCATGTAGAAAAGAGACTATTTGTGCCATAATGTAGCTTATGATGATTGTTGATGTTGTTGGGTTGTTGTTGTTGATATTTTGAGCCGAGATGATTCTCGGGGATGTCATATGTATAGGGGAAGTGCCCGAAATTTCGGTAGACCAACATGACCTTAAGTTGAACACTTAGAATCTATAACTTACCTTTGGTAATCTTGACCATTTGTAGATTACGGGCGAAACGGGAATCGAGTTTAAGCGAGCGTAAGACGCGTGTAAGGTATGTAAAGCCTACCTTTCCTTCTTTTGGCATGCCCTAGTCATACTAGGTGAGGATCGGAACCTCGGAAATAATTCTGCTCTGAAAAATCCGAGTTTGATTTTGAGTACTATTCATTCAGCGCAATTGAACTATAATAATTATATTTGGCTAAAGGAATGCGCAAACCCTTGTAACCTTCGCAAATGTATTTGATTCGCTCCGAATCTCTTATGAATGACCTTAGGGAGCCTAATGTTTGCAATTTATGTCCGCCGCCTCAACTTGACCCGAGGTGGGCCGCAGGTCCCGAAAATTTCCTTATTTGGTTTATTTGTCTTATTTCCGTATGATATGAAAAGGAAACATTGCCTATGACTCTAAGGTCCGTTCGAAGTGACTTATAATGTTATTTGAGTGTTCTTTACTATGAATGACACTAAATTTTCCCGAGAACGACCTACGATGTATTTTTCGAAAAATTGATAACTTAAGAGTCCGCGGCTTTTGTATATTAACTCCGGCTGACTCGATACTTCTTTTGAGTTTTCGATGCTAATATATATGTATATGAAATTATATGTCGAGTCTTGGGAATTACTTTTAATATGCATTACGGTTTCTGCACTACTCTGCTCGTGCCAATGATTATGATTTCGTTCGCCGGTACCCGGGCCGGCTTTGTAATCGTGCGCCTTATGATAAATTCGGTAGTATGTTGTGTTTCGGTTTCCGAGACCTCGCCATAGGGCCGGTTACCGTATATGGAGTTATGCTGTGATATGGCTGATGATATGATTTGTTCCGCTGACGTGATATGTCGCGATGTGATATGTGTGATATGATATGTTTGGGGTTTGTACGGAGATTTGAAACCTTCCGGAGTATGTTGTGTTGTGGCACCAGCGTCGGGTGGTAGCCACGTTCCTGAGCGTTATGCACGATTTTGATTTGCATTATTTATACATGATTTAGCACAGGTTTGATACTTGATTTAGTATTTTCTCTTTGTACTCATATTTCACCTGCGGTTTGGATTTACGTACTCTATGCTTTACATACTCGGTCTTTTTCGTGCGACCCCTTTCTTCGGGGGCTACGTTTCGTGTCACACCCCGATCTCATCATGTGATGGGCACCCGACTCAGAATCCGAGCCGAGCGAACCCGGCCGACTCTTACCACGTCTTGAATTTTTTTTTTTTTTTGAAACTTTAAAGCAAACGTACTTAATAATATTACTCATATATAATAAGACTCTTTCGTTGCCTTTAAATCAATTAAAATATGTAGCTATACAGAACTCATATCATAATACGAACTGACTCCCAAAACCCACGACTCGTACGCAAAGTCTCTAACTTCAAACCCGGACATCATGGCATAGCATGCGACTCGGCGACACTCCGAACAAATGGAGTTTGCCAACTTCGCCGGGACATCTTCCATCCGGCTTCTATCCGTCCGGGTGTACACGCGCGCATGAAACGCGACCCCCGAAGAAGAGGGGTCGGTACGAGCAATGTGCGAGTATGTAAGGCATAAATGATAACATAATAAAATAGACGGACAGACAAAGATATAATAAGAAAACATGGGAAATAAGAGGAAAAGGATAAATTCGATCAGTGATCTAGCTTGCCTCTCGAGGCGGAATTTTGCACGCTCACTTTTACCTTTATACATACATCCATAACCTGCCTGCATCACATAATATTGTTAGCCCGCGTCCGGGCCTCCCGCGTCCGGGGTAATTATCTCGTGCCGCCCACTAGTGGTGGTCGTGCCCGGCCCTTTAGGCCGGTTTAGTTATAAGCAGTCCACTACGCCTGCCGTAGTGGCGGTCGTGCCCGGCTCTCTAGGCCGGTTAAGTTATATGCAGACCACTACGCCTATCGTAGTGGCGGTCGTGCCTGGCTCTTTAGGCCAGTTTAATTATATCCATCATCAGCGTGCATTGGAGCCCAATCAAAAGCTATAACTTTATCGGAGTGACGTAAGGTCGGAAACCTCCGATTACTTTATGGAATAACCATGGGCGCTTTATCTCACCTTGGAGGAACTAGTAATAAGGCGAGACTATCAATGGAAGATAACCTTATGAGAGAACATAGAACCGGATCATGGGGTGTCGTTTCATATACTTTGGAACCTTTGAAATAGTCATTATCCACAAATAGGACTAAGAAAATCAAGAAATAGCTTCATATTCTCATGTCATCATCTTCATAGTAAGAGCACATTCTTGTCATAGTCATCATGAACTTTTTCTCATATCAGGTATCGTCGTTGCCATCATAAAATCATAGTCGGCGTTTTAGTCATAAAAACTATCAAAAACGTGAAACTAGGATTTTGGAGGAAAATGAATATTTTTGAAAACATTTATAAACTTTTAAGAAGAAAAGTCATGCTTTAAAATCATAATTTCTAGCTTTTGAAATGAAGACATTATGGGAGCATTTGTAATATTACACCATATGATTCATGCCGTAGAAAGAAAGAGCTTAGCCTTAACATACCTGCGCCGCGCCTTACTAGCTACGCTTATTCGTCCAACTTGTTAGTCTGCATTCAAGAAGATCGACACTATCGTTAGATTCATCGACATATGCTTGTCTTAACCTTTCAAGTACATTCACTTATGATCTGCCAAATTTCGGCAAGATCTCCCCCAAAATATATCGTCCCGAGAATATGGCTCGGCCCAATTCATCCATTAACAACAATCCGAGAATTCAACTCGGCCAAACTAACAACAATGCCAACAATCTTACTAACAACATTCCATTTATATTCAATTCAATTCAATTCAATTCACATAGTCTTTCAACAACTCAATCAACATTTTACTTTACCCGAAACCTTCCAATTCCACAACAACTATACATTTCGTCATCATTCATGCATACTAACTTCAACAACAACCTTCCATCTTCATTACATAATTCATACCGACGACAACTAGAATATCAATTTACATTAACTTACCAAAACACCTCTTATCCAACCATAACCACTTCTTACATATTTTCATGCAATCTAAGAATTCAAGCTAATGCCACATTAACTTCCTCAACATTCAAGTAATGATTACGACTTTATTTTAAATCATCAAACCTTTATTTTTCTTCATGGAATCTATAACACAACAACAAAAATATCAAATAGAATTTAGGCACCATAACTTGCCAAACTACACCTCTATTCGGCCACAATAACAACACTCATATTTTTGTGAATTTTTCATCCACCTCTGTACGTCACAACAACAACCAACATGCTACATAGAGTTAGTCCATTCTTACTACACAACATCACACATACACGTCCAACACTATACATATACGACCACGCACCAACACACATATTTTCATAATTTTTGCCCATTTCATTATCACATAATCCATAATAACAACAACTAAAATGCCAAGTGAATTTAATTCATCATTTCTACACCACACATGGCATATACACGGCCATAACCACAACACTCCAATTTCATGGTTCTAATTCATTTCCACACACTACAACATGCATAAGCATCTATAAGAACATATAATTAAGATTAAATCTCACCTTCCACTTATCTTCTTCCTCGGCTAGAATTGGCAAATTGGAACAACAAGCGGTTTTCTCGCTCCAACAACTACTCCACGTTGACGGGGACCCTTCAATTAGTAGGAAATTAGAAGGAAAATAATTTTTCCATGACAAATCTCAAAGGGCAGTCCGGACAGCCCTTGGCCGTGACTCTCTCTCTCTCTCTTTTCTTGTTCTTTCTTTCTTTCTTTTCTTTCTCTTCTCCTTAAAAGATGATCACCCCTTCCATATATATATATAACATAGGCACATGGTGGTCACATGCCACTTAGTCTCCCACCAATTTTCTCTAGATTATTCCTTTCTTTTCTTGAATTTTCTTCAAGGCCACAAAGATGACTTGTTGTGTCATCTTCTCTTTTCTTTTTTTTTTTCTTTTTTTTTGTCACATGGCCAATATGGCCCCTTTTAGAATTTTCATGAACCTTTTGTAAGATTACCATTTTGCCCCTCAACTTTTCTCAATATTACCATTTTACCCCTAGCCTTCCACATTATTTTCATTGGCCATTTTACAAAATTCTCTTTTTACCCTTAACCTTTCTCAATATTTCCATACCACCAATGTTCATAAATAATATTCATAACCCCTCGTGCATTAAAATAACTCTTTAAAAATAATCTTGTCCTTAGCTTCTCACCATTGTCTCGCAACATCCGAATGCACGAAATACGGGCTATAACAGTTTCATGCCCGCAGGTACCGATTTACGACCAGGAGACCCGCCAGTGTAGGCTACACACTCTGCTGTCTTGGATTGCTCCTTTTGATCTGGGAGCCTGTTTGTTGGTATATATATACTTCTGTTATGTATATGCTTCTGTACATTTGGACTATTTGGGTACGACGGGGCCCTGTCCCGTCATATGTTTCGTCGAGTCCGTGAGGGCTCCGTAGTCATCTATGTGGGTCGAGGGTCCTATGTATGTTTGTTTGGTTGAGATTTGTATCTTTATGCGGTCCCGTTTGGTCTGGGGGCCAAAGCGGCCCATATGTTAGTATATGTGTACATATGTGTTCGGCGATGTATATTCCGCCGCCCTTCTGACTTTGATATGGTATTTTACATCCGCGATCGCTTAAATTGGTATTTATTTTCACGCCTGCTTTAATTAATGATTATGACGTTTGAGTTATGATAAATTATGATGATTTGGTATGAATGTCTGGTTGGGTGTCCAAATAGGGCGCCAGTCACGGCCCACGGGGCTGGGTCGTGACATTTAATTTTTTTCCTTAATGCACTTTTAGCCGCAAATTTCCTTAATATTCCATACCAACCAAATCACAAGTAACTTATGTCTTAAAACAAAATCGTAGTTAAAAAAAAATCTCAACTTTGTATCCCGGAGTAGTCTTGTCCCTAACTGATCGTAGTTAACCCGGATTATCCCAATGTACGAAATACGGGATATAACACAAGATACTTAAGAAATGATGTAATGAAGTGATAAGGGTTTAGGGGTTTTAACATAAGAAGGAAGATTAATTTCTGCCCGTCAACTGCTGCGACAGTCGTAGGACCCGCTATGTCGCACAGATGGGCCGCTATGGCTGCCATCACCTAAAATCATAAGGCCGCTATAGAGGCATGCATGACCGCTATAGCGAGCCAGCCATGGCAGTTGGTTGATTGCTATGGCGGCTAGTCACAAGAACACTCAATTCGCTATAGCCGTCGGTCCCTTCACTAGGGCAAGACGGCCACAGCTGTTCTGGTTCCGCTATGGCGGATACACAATATGCCAAAAAATTTTGGTTTTTGACCAACCTCAACCCGAAATCCAACTATCACCCGAGGTCGCTCGGATACACACCAAACATGCAAACACACATAAAAGCGCACAACGAACTCACCGTGGCCTTGGATTTCCCAACGAGGTCTATTTTACCAAGTCAGCCCCCAATGGCCTAAACGCGACTTTCTAACCCAAGTCCCAAAACGCTACCAAGTCCATTGGGAACAGAACCAAACCTACCACCAAGTTATAAATGACCATCCGGGCCTCTCGAAATTGACAAAATTCTGAAAAAGATCCGTTTACCCAAAAGCCAACTTTGAGTCAAACGGTTTTCACTGAAAAGCTCAGTTTTCCAAAAGTCATGCTAAAAATCGCCTGATGATTTTGGGAACCATGCCACCTATCCCCGCGAGTCAAAATGGTACTAATAGGGCTCGAGAATGGGCCAACTGGGGTAAAATAGTCAAAAGTGCAATAAAACCAAACGGGTCATTGCAACTTTAAAACTGCTAGGAAATATATGGAATAAGGGTTGGTATTTAGTAGGATTCGGGCTTGATTTTGAATCTGAGGGGATAGGGACCTAGTTCTATATTTAAGCTCAATTTGTTTAATTAAGTCCCTATGTAAGGTAAGTACATATATCCCCATTTGGTATTCTTATTACTCAATGTATTTTCCCCTCTCAATCATCCTCGTCTTTTATTTTCTTTATACGTATTAACTTTATTTGGAGTCAGCCCTTTTATTTTAATTCTAGATTGGGTAACTCAAGTTGGTCTCTTTCAGGAAAGAACTTATGTGACTGACTCAAGTGGATTGCAGTGTAGACATATTTATGCAACTTTCAATTGGAAAGAAGTTGCATACCTAATAGCAGTGTTTTAAAAGGTGTGAGTGTAAGGTGATGCATTTTACATATGCCTCCGCGAGGCGTAAACTCCGAGGTAGGGGGCGTAATCCCCATGGGTATTTGTTGTTTAGTATCTTACAAATTAATAAAATAAACATATAAATAAAGAATACATTACAATTATACAAAAAAGAAGAAGTATAAAAAAGTATATATCTATTATTAACATGCTAACATGTGAACGAACCATTAAAAAATCTTGAGAAAGTGAATGACGTAAATATGCATTACACCAATGACTTGACTATGATGAAATATAATTAGAGTTGAAAAAATGATACTCTATCGTAATAATCAAATATAAAAATGACAATAATCAAAAGTTATTGTTTTAAAACCTAAAAATAGATAACAAATTAGTAATCATTATAATACAAAAAGCAGGAAAGAGTCTTCATAACATTATCTGAACTGGAGCGATACCAAATGAAATTAAAACTAAAAAAATCTTGGAAAAAGATAAACTGAAGAACACTAAAAATATCTTGAAGAAATAAGGCATAAAAAAGGAAAATGCAAGCATAGTAAGAATTGGAGGACAAGACTCATTGTTTCGTAGGATGAACTTGCATACAATGGTCTAAAGTGTACTTGTTACTCCGTAAACAAAATAAGAAAATATTACGAAATTATCAAAAAAACTATTTTGGCTCAAATTTGAAAAAATTCTTGGGGCTTACATCCCAAATGAACACCTAGAATGTTGGAGCTTACTCCTAAGCGAACACCCAGAAGGTTGGGGCTTACGCCATGATATATTTTTTATACGCCTCGCCCCAGGGCTCGCTCGTAAAAATACCTTTTAAAATACTGCCTGATATTCATAAGAACAAGATTCTTTGACTAGTTTACTCGTTGTTTATATTGTATGTGCTCATTTAATCTTGCAATTATGTAACACCTCAGACCTTTAACTTAAGCTTTGACCATGATTCCAGACTTAGAATATCAGATAAAGAATGTGGGAATTGAAAATTTCTCTTCAGCTATCAGATGGGGATTTACGCCCTAGAATACGGATTGTATTTCAGTATACGACCCATATTTCTAGTCGTAAAGTGACACCCAAAATCACTGCATTCTGGAAATTAGCTTGTGGAATTTTATATTGTTAAATACGGACCGTATTTTGAAATACGGCCCGTAAACTGTGATCGTATTTAAGAAGGAAACATAAGCAGTGATTCTGTTTGAAATATGTTGAATTACGGTCCAGGTTTACGGACCGTATTTTGGTTCGTATTTCCCAACCCGCACCGGAACCTATAAATACCAGCCTTCAGTTATTTTATTTTGTTTTTCATAATTTCAAGCCCTACAAACGAAGGGTTCTTCTCCCAACAAACCAAAACAGCAAGGTAAGTCATTCCAAGCTCTTCCAAATCAATTCTATCATATATGCTCTTAATCTAATCATGAAACCATGTTAAACATAGGGTTTTCAAGAAAACCCAATTAAAGAGCATAAAGAGCAAAACCTTGAACTCTTTTCCAAGACCGAATATTATTCAAGTTTGGGAGCAAATCCGGTATGTTAAGCATACTATCTACATGAGAACATTGTTTAATCATCCTCATACCTCAATAATCATAATTCTCAGTGATCCAACAAGTTCATGATTTTGCCCTAGTTCTTCATTTTCATAACTTAGGGTTAGAGTTCAGTTTTCTGATTACGTTCATACTTGTTTATGCATGCTATGGACCCTAGCTTAATCTAAAAGACTTATAATTCAATCTACGAGTCTCAGAATGCAATCTAAGTCATCAGTCATGATAGAAAGTCAGTAGTCAGTTTTACCCCTTTTGATTCATATTTGATTGGGCCCAAGGCCATAGTTATGATTCATATGCATATGGAATTATTTTGGGCCTGAGGCCATCGCTTTGAGATCTCATTATTTATTAGGCCCGAGGCCATAGTTACATGATATTTGCACAGGTGGTTTCTATACAGATCAACTCATGATATGAGTATTTAGTTTCATTTTACTTTATTGTTAGTGTATCCCTTATCATTGCTTTAGTTGCTTATCATACTTTTACAATTCAAATGTACCAACTTTCTTATGCACAGGCCTACACTTCACGATGCAGAGTCTGACTTTCAGGAGGATACAACAGTCGCTTAGCTTCCAACACTTTGAGTACATCAGCTAGTTGGTAAGCCCCTCTATTTCAGGGCATCCCTCCAGTTTCGAGTATTAGTTAGTTCATTAGTATTTGAGGCATGTCAGGGTCTTGTCCTAACATAGTTGTTCTTGGAGTATTTTGATCATAGAGGTTTCATAGACACAGTCTTTAGTCAGTTATGTTGGTTTTTGCCTCCATGACATTTATTTCCACGTCTCTATTATATTTGAGTTAGAATATTCTCTTGGTTCATTTTATATCTTGCATGCTTTCATGATACAAGCATTGTAGACTCGGCGGCCACGGGTTCGCTCGGTCATGAACGGTCGAACTGAAGTGCTTAGCGTCACGCCCAGGCCATAGCTCGGGGCGTGACACATTAGTGCATGCCAGTTATGGTATATGATTAAGTAAGACATTATTACATCTAATTCTTAAACATTTTCCTTTCATAACTAAATTTAGGTGAAGTCTACCATGGCAGTTCATCTTCCAATTTTCCTTTCTCCTGGTTTGGATTGTCCCTCAAAAATTCTTTCTTTGGTTGAGGGAACAATTTCTATGTAGGTGTTCTTCCTGAAAGATTTTCCTAGCTTCTTCTCTTCTTCATTACCTTTAGAGAACTAGTTCGTTCATCTAGTTTATAGGATTTCTTGATTACTATATGTCTGTGCGGGTCTGCGTCTTATATGTTTTGTTGCATATCCTTTCTTCTTTTTCACAGTTTACAAGCACTATCACTTCTTTCACAAACTAGGTTCCAAGTAATGATATTTGGGATGACAAATCCTGGTTTCTTTAATTATGCCTTTTATAGTGTGTCTATATTGGGACTGATCTGCTTCTTCTTCATGGGAGTGGATTTTTGTTGTTTCCAAACTCCCTTTTTGCTAAGAATCCTTTCTCTTTGTTGCCATTTGTGTAGATCATCCACTCATATTCTTGTATCCTCTCACTTAACCTATTCATTAGGATTAAGAGTCATTTTTAGGGCCTCTATATTTCTTTGGTCCCTTTATTCTCGATGGATGTTGATTTTGGTATTCTTTAATCAATTATATGCCTTTTATAAAAACAGAGCCGCATTCAATATGTCTTCTTATTTCATATGTTCTTGCCTTTTGATTTATCCTAAATTTGATTAGACATGAATTTTGAGGGCTTTGGCAGTTGTGTTAAATTGAAAAACACATGTTTTTCTATTCTGAGTGTTTATGCCACTGAGAGATTCTTTCTTCTTCTTTTTCCTCTATCTCTTCTAGCAGAGTTTTATTTTTGTCATGCTCAGCATGTAACTCCTTCCTCTCTACTTTGAGTGAGCCCATTTGATCTCTCTGAGATAGCTCAGCATGGTCTTTTAATTCATTTTCAACATTTCCTTAGACCTATTACAACACCAAAAACCCTCTCCAAGCTTTTTCCCCTAACCCCTTAAATAAAAAAAGGGGAA
>NC_081342.1:40659376-40669622 GCF_029784015.1 Lycium ferocissimum | reverse complement strand
AAATGGGGGGGGGGGGGGTGGAAGTTGCATGAGGGTTTGTATGAAGAGAGGTAGTGCATGTGCTTGTTGTGTAGGCAAAGATGAGTTGATTTTATGTGGTATTCTAAGTGTAGTTGTTGTGGATTCTACATTGATAATGGAAGTTTAATGATTTTGGTTGAAGTTGGTAATGTGGGAAGTGGCCTGTGCATGTGTGTAGGTTGGGAAAATATGAACTAATTTCCATATAGTGATTAGTGGTTATTAACATGTATTCTATTATGCAAATGAAATATGATGAATTTAGTAAAGTTGTGAATTGTCGGAAAGTTGTTTAAAGAGTTAGTGAGACTTGAATGTAGAAAATTATGTCATATTAATGTGATTTTATGATATTAAGATAATGAAGTTGGTAAGTGTAGATTGTTGTTGTTGGAGATGAATTAGTAAGTAGAAAATGCGTTGGAATGGTTTCGTTGCATATATGAGAAGTTTGGATTGAATATGGAAATTGATGTAATTGTTGGATATTGGATATATAGCTTGGAATGCTTTTGGTTTATGTTTGAATAATCTTAAATTAGTATGTGAATATGAACATATTGATATTGGTTTGTAAGTGTAAGGTTGGATTTGGAGTTGTTGCATTATTTAGAAGATAAGACTATTTGCGCTAGAATGCGTTTCTAGTCGATTATTGATGTTGTTTATATTGTCGTTGGTATGGTTGTTGTTGTTTTGGCCCGAGTTTGAATCTGGGGATGATTATATATGGGGGAGATTTTTGCCCAAATTTTTATAGACAAGTATTGGTTAAGATTGAAATTTTAAGCCTTATGAATAGCCAATTGGTAAATGTGACCATTTGTAGGTTTTGCACGAAACGGGATTTGGATGTTGGCAAGCGTAAAGGACAAGAAAGGTATGTAAAGCTCCACCCTTCCTTCTCTTGGCATGTCCTAGATGTAATAGGTTTGAATTCGGATTTTGGGACGATTCTATTCGGGAATCTACGTCCAATTACCCCTTTTCCATTCGTAAAATTTAATTAAATGACTTGTAAACGAGTTGGGAAAGGTTTAAACATCTAGATTTTGCGCAAATTGAATCCGACATCTTAAAACTCTTATAAGTGATATTGTGAACACTAAAGTACGTATTATGTCTACGCCACCTCATTTGACTCGAGGTGGGCCCACTTTTTTAGTTTTTCGTAATATTTCTTATGACTCGTTTTTGGGTAAAACTCAAAGGAGACTCTTGGCTACTTTCTCTAACTCGTTTTAATTATTTTATTGAATGTCGTAAATTGTTTGAAATATGAAAACGATTTCAAAAAGAATATTTGACACAAACCGTTCTGACATTCGATAGACATACTTTATGATTGTCGCTCACTTTCTTTTATATGATTCGTCATCTGAATTATGCCATCAAATCTCTGTAAATGCCTTATATTTTGGTATGTACAAATACTCCCAGAAGTTTTAATTTGATACAATCCCCCGCGGCGTTCGAAAGGTACGTGTTACGTCTATCGTCTGATTTTGTTCCTAAAAGATCTGCCGCTCGAATTATTCTGTCGAGTCTTTGTAAATATTTTATATTGCATTTAGTTTCTCACTACTCCACTCGTGGATGCCTCAATGCTTCCTTCGAGCTCGGGCGTGATATGTTATCAAGCGTTTTCCTTTGCATTGTTCGCCGTGCCTCGATGTGAGGGCAGGTATATATGTACATGGGTTGTGGAGTATGTTGTGCCATGTACACACTCTGATATGATGTGATATGATATGGCCATCTGATATACTATGATATGTGCACATTCCGATTTGATATGATATCTTTGTGGCGCCAGAGTCGGGGGGCGATGTCACGACCCAGCCCCGTGGGCCGTGACTGGTGCCCTACTTAGGCACCCAAACAAACTTACGAACCGAATTGTTATACTAGGGCATATCCAGATTCAACAGACATTATTCGTACCGATACCGATAGCGAACGTCGTACAAATACGAACGAATCTTTGTCCTAAGCGGTCGCCCGTGCGAATCATCGGATCAAAATCAAAAGCGGCGAATGCACATCGCCCGTACACACACATACATACAAACATATGGGCCATATCGGCCATAGCAATATACGGGCCGCTTAAGGACGCAAAACAGAATCACATTCGAACAGACCGGACCCATGACCCACAATGTGACTACAGGCCTCTACAGACAAACAGAACATACGAACATATGACGGGACAGGGCCCCGCCGTACCCAAACAGTCACAAATGTACAGAATATACATAGCAAAACAAATATATACCAAGTGTGGGCTCCGGATCGAGGGGAGCACTCCAAAATAGCAGAATGTGTAGCCTAAACCGGGGGATCACCCAACCGAGCGTCTGTACCTGCGGGCATGAAACGCAGCTGTTACGTCCCGCGTTTTTGCATAATTTGGAAATCATGAGAATAATTAAGACTTGTGTGTTACAAGGCAAGAATTTGATTTTTGTTAATATGCTTATGTCGTTTGTGAAATTATTGGTGTAAGGACATCGGGAAGGCCGAGGGAAAATTTGGAATTTTGGAAATTAGTTTCGGAAATTACAAAGCAGTGTTTAATGAATTGGGCCAAGAAAAATTGGAAGAAAATTTAAGGCCCAAGTTTGAAATTGTGCCAAGAAGGCTTGGCCCAAGCCCCATTTAAATGGTCATGTGATTTTCATGTGACCATTAATCAAGCAATATATATTCATGTGTGTTCATAGAAAGTTCAAGAAACTATTACAAAACAAAAAAAAATTGAGAGCAAGCAAAAGAGGCCCTTCGGCCGAACCCAAAGAAAAAAAAAAAAAAATTTCCAAGTCTTGTCTTCAATCCATAAATCTTATTCTTGTTGAATTCTTGACAAGTCTAGGACGCTCTTCGACGTGATACAATTGGTTTAGCAAAAGAGCGACGTTTGTGGAAAGTTGGAATTTGAAGAAAAAGGTATGAATTTCATGTTTTAAGTTATGGAATAGGCTTATATGTTATAATGATTAGAAGTAGATGAGAATTATGGAAGTGTGGTGTGTGTGCATGGCGTGTGTGTGTGTGAAAAATATAGTTGGCCGTGAGCCATGTTGATGTGGAAGCAAGATGAATTCAAGTTCATTTAGTTTGCTAGTTGTGTTGTGTGATCTTAGTAATGCAAACAAAGGTTTAATGACTTGAATTGGCATTGGAATTGCTTGTATGTAGTTATGAGAAAATTATGTGAACTTATGTGATTTTTATATAAGCATGGAGTGAAAGTTCTAAACGTAATTATGATTGTTGTTGATGAGTTTGGAAGGAAAACAATGTGATTTGGAAGCGTTGTTACAATTGTAGAAGCCTTGGTTAGAATATGGAAGTTGGCGAAAATGCTTGAAATTATGAATATTGTTGGGAATGTTATTGGAATATGTTTGAATAATATTGACTTAGTTAATGAATATGGAAAATGTTGATATTAGTTTGATAATGTGAAGTTTGGATGGAAATTGTTGAACTATGTGGAAAGGAGACTTTTTGTGCTATAATGTAGTTTATGATGGTTGTTGATGTTGTTGGGCTGTTGTTGTTGATATTTTGAGCCGAGATGATTCTCGGGGATGTTATATGTATAGTGGAAGTGCGCCGAAATTTCGGTAGACGACATGACCTTAAATTGAATAACTTAGAATCTATAACTTACCTTTGGTAAACTTGACCATTTGTAGATTCGGGCGAAACGGGAATCGAGTTTAGCGAGCGTAAGACGCACGTAAGGTATGTAAACTCACCTTTCCTTCTTTTGGCATGCCCTAGTCATACTAGGTTAAGATCGGGGCCTCGGGAATAATTCTTGCTCTTGGAAATCCAAGTTTGATTTTGAGTACTATTCATTCGAGGCGCAATTGAACTATAACCCTTATATTTGGTTAAAAGAATGCGCAAACCCTTGTAACCTACGCAAACGTATATGATTCGCTCCGAAACTCTTATTAATGACCTTAGTGAGCCTAATGTTTGTAATTTATGTCCGCCGCCTCAGCCTGACCCGAGGTGGGCCCGCAGGTCCCGAGAAATTCCCTTATTTGGTTTATTTGTCTTATTTCCGTATGATATGAACAAGAAGCATTGCCTATGACTCTAAGGTCCGCTTGAAATGCCCTATAATGTTACTTGGACACTCTTCGCCATGTATGATACCAAATTCTCCGAGAACGACTTATGATGTATTTTTCGAAAAATTGATAACTTAAAAGTCCGCGACCTTTGTATAGTAATTCCGATTGACTAAATACTTATTCTTGAGCTTTCCGATATTAATGTATATGTGTATATGAATATGAAATTAGAGGTCGAGTCTTAAAATTTATTTTTGATATGCATATGGTTTCTGCACCACTCTGCTCGTGCCAATGATTATAATTTCGTTCGCCGGTACCGGGCCGGCTTTGTAGAATCGTGCGCCTTATGATAAATTCGGCGGTATGTTGTGTTTCGGTTTCCGAGACCTCGCCATAGGGCCGGCTACCGTATATGGAGTTATCTTTGTGTATGGCTAATGATATGATTTGTTTTGCGACGAGACGTCGCGATATGACATGTGTGTGATATGATATATTTGGGGTTTGTACGGAGAGATTTGAAACCTTACGGAGTATATGTTGTGTTGTGGCACCGGTGTCGGGTGGTAGCCACGTTCTCGACGTTATGCACGATTTTGATTTGCATTATTTGTATATGTTTCCGCACGGGTTTGATACTTGATTTGGTATTTCTTCTTTGTACTCGTATTTCACTGGTTTGGATTTACGTACCATGCTTTACATACTCGGTACCTCTTTCGTCGACCCCCTTTCTTCGGGGGCTGCGTTTCATGCCCGCAGTCGGTACTACGTCCCGGGAGACCCGCCGGTGTGCTACACATTTGTCTGTCTTGGATTGCTCCTTTTGATCCGGGAGCCTCGTTTGTTGGTATATATCTTACGTATGTATATGCTTCGACATTTGGACTATTTGGGTACGACGGGGCCATTCCGTCATATGTTTCCTCGTTCGGAGTCTGTGAGGCCTCGTAGTCATCTATGTGGGTCGAGGGTCCTACGTATGTTTGTTTGTTGTGATTTGTACCTTTATGCGGTCCGTTTGGTGGGGGGGTGCGCCCATATGTACGCTTATGTGTATATATGTGTTCGATGTATATTCCGCCGCCCTTCGATCTTGATATGATATCTTATATCCGTTTAAATTAATGAATATAATATCGGAGCTATGATGAATTATAATGATTTGATATGAGTATCCGTTTGGGTGTCCAAATAGGGCGCCAGTCACGGCCCACGGGGCTGGGTCGTGACAAAAGTGGTATCAGAGCGGTTTGTCCTCGGAATGTCTACGAGGCCGTGTCTCGTAGAAGTCTCGTTTATCGGTGTGTTGTGCACCACATCTATAAGCGGAGGCTACGGGGAAATTTAGGGTGTTACTTTTCTTTGAATCTTAGATCGTGCGATAGAGCTGTGCTATTAGGATGACTCCTTTACGTGGGTGCCTGTATTTTTTCGGTGATGCCTCCGAAGAGAATGGCGGCCGCCCGGAAAGGGCAAGGAGAGGGGGAGAGTCTAGTCGGGCACCGAGAGTTACACGGGCTCGTGCTCGAGACTACACCCGGTGTTGTGCTCCGGTCGGAGGGTCGAGTCCACTCCACCGCCGGGGCGGCCGGGCGGGCCCCTCGGCGGTCCCGGCACCGCGCCTCCGGCTCCCGGCCCGGGGCGGAGATAGGACGTTGAGGGAGGCGGTGCGGTTGACGACTTTGGTAGCGGGACGAGGCTCGTGGACGCCGGCCGAGGGGTGATGATGATGACGGACGTGATAGTCGAGAGTCCGCGACTTCCGACATGCGATCCCCGAGTTTTCGGGTCCCGAGCCGAGGAGGACCCCCATGACTTTCTCCGGCGGATGCGGCGCTCGTTGAGGTTGGTCGGGGCTTCGGAGACCGAGCTGTGTCGAGCTAGGCACATAGACTACGGGATGTCGCTCTTAATTGGTACGAGTCTTGGGGACTATCCAGGGGTGAGGGTGCTCCCCCAGCCACGTGGGATGAGTTCACAGCTGCTTTTCTTCGTCACTTTTTGCCCCCGGAGTTGAGGAGGGCGAGGGTTGATAGATTTCTGCATATACGACAGAGGGGTCGGAGTGTTCGCGAGTATAATATGGAGTTTAATTCTTTGGCTCGATATGCACCAGCTCTAGTGGCAGATATGGCGATCGGATGCACCGTGTGCGTCGGGGTTGGACCGCTATTTAGTTGCTTGCTGCATGGCGATGGCGTCCCAAACGAGCATGGACATCGCCGGTTACGGCTTACGCCCGGGGGTAGAGTACTAAAACGAGATCATACCCGTATACGGATGACGAGATCCGGAAGCCCTCTTTGAGGGACGCGTGTGGTCGAATCATATATCAGATGTGCATGTAATCAGAACGCCGTAGCGTACATATATCAGAACCCGGCCCTCCCGGTGAGTGGCGCGGTAACGAGCCCGGCCTACAGTACCGGGACGCGGTGAATGACAGATCAAATGCCATCCTGGCCACCACCCCATAACATCACATCATAATATCATAAAACGAACCGGCCCTCTTATGGACGCGGTGAACAATGCACGAAGGTGCACGATAACGAACTGGCCGGGACGCGGTGAGCGTATAACGGACGGTGCGAGTAGTGCGCACGATAACATATCGAGAACCTGGCCGGGACGCGGCGAAAGATACATTGAGCCTTGCACGAGCGAGTAGTGAGAAACATATGCACATAAATCCGGACTCGACGAGACGAATGTGCTTCTGGAGTATACGAGCTAGAAACAAGTTTCAGATCAATCTTTGCCAGACGTTGCAATTATCGTGTCAGACCGCCAGAGCGTATCATCTCGGGTGGTCGAAGCATATCATATCAAACGGACTTTCCGACGCAGAATCCGAAATCATTTACAGGAGTTTAAGACATTTAACTTACGTAGCCATCGAGAAAGCAGAAGCGATAACAATACCAATTTACCATACGTACGTACATAAGAGAGGTGTCGGAGAGCGTGGGCCCACTTCGCACAAATTGAAATAAGCATACGGAAGTTATGATCTTTAGTCATCCGAGGGCCGTTATGTTGCGTACGGAGACTATCCGAGACCATGTACAAAAGTTAGGAGTGTTCGTACTTACGGAACTCTTTTAGGTACAGAAGCTTTTAATACTTATTCATCTATCAAACTTACAATAATTTAACTAAACCAAAATATATTTATATAAGACATAAATCGAAATCATAAATGGACTCAGTATTCAAGAACAGAACTACCCCCCAAAAAGCACATTATGTCATACCTTACTTAGCTCTAAGACATGCCATATGCAAGGCGGGTAAGCCTTACATACTTTTGCCTTGTCCTTACTTACTTGTTCGTCCCCACTTGCTTGTCTACATTCAAAGGGTTCATACGATCATTAGATTCATCAACATACGCTTGTCTTGACTTTCACTCAAGTTCACTTATAAGCTACCGAAATTTTAGCAAAGATTTCCCCGAGTAAAGTACGGCATCCCGAGATTCACATTCGGCAAATTTTCAACCAACAACAATCCGGGAATTCGACCCGACGGACTATCATCAACAATACCAATAACCAACCCAAAATGCATCCTCTATCAACCATTTTTATCATGCAATTCAATGACATTCCATTATATTCAATTTGATTCAATTCAATTCACATAATACTCCAACAACTTAATTGACATACTATCTTACCCAAAACCTCCAACTCCACCCACAACCATGCATTCCCCTTATCGTGCATATACATTAACTTCAACAACCACTTTCATTCTATGTCACATAGTCTACGACAACAACAACTAAAATATCAAATAAATTCAATTTGCCACAACTCACCAAATTTCACCATTTTCGGCCCCAACCATAACACACACACTTTTCATGAATTTTCATCCATTTCATGACATTACACGAAAACACAAACTAAGTAAAATCATTTCATCATACCTACACCTCACTACCTCTATTCCCGCCAACTCCACTCACACGGTTACAACACCAACATGCACGGCTACACACGCCACATCAATATTGCCATGAATTTCATTAGTTTTGACACATTACAACAACAACCAAACACAACACAACACACACACACAAGCACGGCCATCTCTCACACACGGCCACCACTACCACTTCACACACAACACCATATTTTCACAAACTTCTTTCATTTCTACATTTCACAACATATACAAATCATGCACAACACATAAAAATGAGAGATTGAACCTTACCTTCCTTCCACTTCTCCCCCACTCGCTAGCTTGTTCCTTTGCACAAACCAATATTTTTCTTGTTCCAACAACCCTATCATGTTGAAGAGGACCTTTCAAATGGTAGAGAGGCTACAAGAAAATGATAATTTTTTTCAATTTTCCCATGGCCTTGCTCGGCCATGCCCAAGCCGAACTCCTCTTTTTTTTTTTTTTTTTTTCTCTTGCTTTCTTTCTTTTCTCTCCAAAGATGAATACTCCTCTCCCTTATATATATAGTCATCTTATATACATGTGAGGGGCCGCTGGGCCTCCCCTCTCTAGATTTTTCTTCCTTTTTCCTTTTATTTCTAGAATTTTCTTTCTTTTGTTTTTCTTTAAAAGATGACTTATATATATATTTTTTCATCCTTTTTCCATACCTTTTCCTCACATGGCCAATATGGCCCCTTTTTGGAATTTTCTTGAATTCTTGTGAAATGACCATTTTGCCCCTAACCTTTCAAAATATTTCCATGAGCCATTTTGCGAATTTTCCTTTTTGCCCTTAGTCTTTATCAATATTTCCACACTAATAATATTTTTAACGGCTTACGCATTACAACGAAACCGAAAAAAAATGACCTTGCCCTAAACTTTCCGCCATCGACTCGGAATATCCAAAGGCTCAAAATGCAAGGTGTAACACATCACACCCTAGTAAAATCAGGGTGTGACAAAGTGCATCGAGCCAGGTCTCCGTCCTAGGTGTTGTGCAAGTCGTGTCCGGTAAGAGTCCTTGTTTATGGTGTGAAGCGCGCCACATCTATAAACGAGGAGATACAGGCATCTAGGGATTGTTGACCTTCTTTGTCTTAGATCGTGCGATAGAGCCAAGTCATAGGAGGATGAAATTCCTATAGCGAGGGCTTACATACTTATAGAAGAAAGTAAGGGATGACATTAAAGTTGTGAATGAATTTTGATATATTTGTTCGGTTACGGAAATCGGGAGCTTTGAATGGCGAATGCTGCTATATAACCGTATGTCCTGTGAAGTATCACCGGTATTTGTTACGTACGAGTTTGAATAGTAAGAATGGTAAAAGAGATTACTGCACGAAATTGTTAATTAGAATATTTGTGTGATACGCCAAAAAAGGGGAAAGAAATCACTCGTAAAGAGACCATAAATGAGATGAGGTAAATGGGAGGAGTTATGGTCGGGATATGCCGTGAACAATGATCATATGAAAAGCGGTTAGCCGGTCAAAGATCGAGACGAATGATATTCGATCTTGTCACGACCCAACCCCGTATGGATCGGTGTCCCTCGGACACCCATACGTACCTACTTATCGATCCGACACATACTAGATAGTCAATCCATCCAAACATGCATAAATCCATATAATATATATCATCCCTCACACGAACATACATATACGTATATACATATAAATACGTACGGGGAAGCCGAGGCTATCATAACGGACAAAATCGCAAAACTCACACATACGTACGGACAGAGTGACAACCCACCTCACAGATATGTCCGGACCTCTAACATACGAACGAGAATCGAAGACGGGACGGGGACGCCGTACCCAAATAGTCATATATACGAACGTATGTACAACGAAGATATATACCAAAAATATCGGCCCTCGGATCAAAGGGAGCTCTCCAAACGACAGACCAATATCCTAAGCCGGGCGGCGTACCGTGCGGCGCGTGCGGTGCTGTGGGCATGTAGCAATACGGCCCCGCGAAGCAAGGGGGTCGGCACGCATGTACCGAGTATGTAAAGCGGAAACTTATAATATACATAAATACAATAACCCGGAATCGGTATACGTAAAAATCATAAGGAGGATAATGGTGGGGGAGGAATCGGATTCGTCGAGTCGGCCGGGGCGTACGAAAGTCGGTTTGGTCGG
>NC_081342.1:40564556-40659276 GCF_029784015.1 Lycium ferocissimum | reverse complement strand
ATGCCAAATGAAGGAGAGGTAGGCTTCACATACCTTTTCCGCTTTGCTCACGTCTCCAAACTCAAGCTCCAAGTTCGCCAAAATCTACAAATTGGTCATGTTTACCAATTGTTAATCTTAACCAATACTTGCCCATAAACAAAATTTGGGCGCATTTCCCCTATACGTATAGCATCCCGAGATTCATACTCGGCTAAAACAACAACAACCATACCAACAACAATATAAACAACATCAACAATCGACTAAAATGCATTCTAGCGCAAATAGTCTTACTTTCCAAATAATCCAACAACTCCAAATTCAACGTTACACTTACAATCCAATATCAATTTGTTCATATTCACATACTAATTTAAGGTCGTTCAAACATAAACCAAGAGCGTTTCAAACTATATATCAATATTCAACAATTCCAACAATTTCCATACAATTCAATATAATTTAATTCACATAATTTTCCAACAATACCATCAATATACTACTCACCCATATCTTCCAATTTATGCAACAACAACAACATTTTTTTCCTTCTTTCAAATTCAAGCACAACAATCCAATTTTCATTCCTCCAAACCATTAAATCTTTATCCTAACATTATAAAACCTTCCATAACAACAATTTCCATTCTAATTAAAATCAATTCATCCCCTCTTTTCACTAGCTTGAATTCGGCCAACCCCCTCCCCATATGCATGTTTTTCATAATTTCCATATTTTCCATACATTACAACAACAATCAACACACAACATAATACACAACACACACACACACACTCACGGCCATACCTCTATATTCCCACAACACATGAATTTCATCCATTTTCATACTCCACAACATGCATAAACACCTATAGCATACAAAAAAGGAATTAAACCTTACCTTTTCCTCAACTTCTTCACTTGACTCAATTTACCAACTTGTGTAAATATGTGTTTTTCTTGCTCCACCAACCACTCCAACTTACTACAAACTCTTCAAGGGATGGTTTGGCTATGAAGAACAAGTTGTGAATTCTCTCTCTCTTTCTTTTTTTTTTCGGTTTTTTTTTCTTCTTTTCTTCAAGCTTGTAGCCGATTGGCCTTGTTCTTTCTCCTCTCTTTCTTGCTTTGCTTTCTTGAAAATTCTAGGGAATTAAGATGAATTAGTCATCTTTTCCTTATATATACATATAGCCCCTTCCAATTATAACCAACCATACGGTCCCCTGTTTGGCTCAATTCTATTTGGCCATGTTTTGCAAGTGGGGGCCACGGCCAAGTGGCCCCTTTCTTGAAAATTCTAGGAGATTTCTCTTAATTCATGAAAAATATTTTCCTTAGTTCCAAATTTGCCCCCTAGCCTTTCTCCGTATTTCCATGAGTCGTCTTGCAAGTTTACCTTTTTACCCCTGGCCTTTCTTATTATTCCAACTTTACAATTTTCCATACGCGACTTGTGTCACTTGCCTTGACTTACCCGAGGGTACAAAATACGGGATGTAACAAGTGTGATATTTTACAAAACTTTTTCAAAACCACTCCGGCGGAGTGCGATATCTTATTATTCAGATTTTCCAAAACCACTCCGGCGGGGGGTGAGATTTTATTATTATTATTACTATTATTATTATGCCGAAGGGTCTAGGATTAGTATTATGTCACGAGTGGCATGCCCGAAGGGGCCAGGGTTGCCGTATGCCACGAGTGACATGCCCGAAGGGGCTAGGATTATTATGTCGGGTGCCCGTCACGCCCTGATGAAGATTGGGGTGTGACAGAGGTATACGAGTGCCCAGCTCGGGCACTAGTCACGGCCTACGGGGTTGGGTCGTGACAGAAGTGGTATCAGAGCGGTTCGTCCTCGGAATGTCTACAGACCGTGTCTAGTAGAGTCCTGTTTATCGGTGTGTCATGCACCACATCTATAAGCAGGAGGCTAAAGGACATTTAGGATGTTACCTTTCCTTCTGATCTTAGATCGTGCGATAGAGCTGTATTATCAGGATGACTCCTCCCTAACGAATTGTTATGTTTTCAGCGATGCCTCCGAGAAAGGCGACAGCTGCCCAGAAGGGCAAGTCTACAGCAGCGGGGGAGACTAGCCAGGCCCGGAGAGTTACCAGGGCCCGTGCTGAGCCTGTACCTGAGATTGTGCCCCCGACAGCCAGTTCTGCTACACCGCCATTATCGGAGGGACTTGGAGCAGCCGCAGCTGCAGGTCAGGGGGCGGCTCCACCGCCAGCTCCCGCGGTTCCAGTACCCGAGCCTCCAGCTCCTCAGCCAGGGGCGGAGGATAGGGCTATGAGAGACGCAGTTCAGCTGCTCACTAGATTGGTGGCGGGGCAGGTTCATAGACATGGGTTAGGAGATGATCATGCGGACAGACGTGATAGCCAGAGGGCCCGTGATTTTCTGACTTGTAATCCTCCAGAGTTCTTCGGGTCAAAGCCCGCGGAGGATCCCCAGGAGTTTATTCGGCAGATGCAGCGTACGTTGCGGTTGATTAAGGCTTCCGAGACTGAGTCTGTCGAGTTTGCGTCGTATCGGTTGTATGATGTAGCTGCTAACTGGTACGAGTCCTGGGAGTTGTCGAGGGGCGAGGGTGCTCCTCCAGCAGTGTGGGCCGAGTTTACAGAGGCCTTTCTTGGCCATTTTCTACCCCCAGAGACGAGGCGAGCCAGGGTTCACAGATTCTTACATCTGAGGCAGGGCGGCAGGAGTGTCCGGGAGTATAGCCTTGAGTTTGATTCTTTGGCTAGATACGCGCCTACTATTGTGGCTGACATGGCTGACAGAGTGCACCAGTATGTGATGGGGCTGGATAGTTATTTGATCGATAGCTGTATGGCGATGGCTTCTCAGCCCGGTATGGATATTGCACGGGTACAGGCGTATGCCCAGGGTATGGAGGAGCGACACAGAGGGCGTCAGCCCGACAGAGAGCATGACAGGGGCCAGCCCAAGAGGGCTAGATCGACTGGGTATTCTGGGGAGTTTCGAGGCGGGCAGCCTCGACAGTACACTGGGTATTCTTCTCAGCCAGCACGGAGTGCACCCCCACGGTTCCCGGGTAGGAGATTTGATCGCACGGGGTATTCAGGAGCCGGTCAGAGCTCCAGGGCTTCAGGGTGTTCGCGCGGTCGAGCAGGATTGAGCCAGACGAGGCCATCTATGCCCCAGTGCCCTCAATGTGGCAGGCGTCATCTGGGGGAATGCCGTCGCGCCACGGGTGCCTATTTTACTTGCGGCCGTCAAGGCCATGTTATGAGGAAGTGCCCATATAGGGATGATCCAGGTGGTGCGGCTCGGCACCGGGTCGGGTCGTTGATGGTTTGTCCTCTTCGGCCGGCTATGCGCCACGTATGGGCGGGGGCCCGCCGGGCACCGGCCAGGATGTGGTAGAGGCCGTGGCGAAGTTCCCAGTTCTAGCGGTCCTTCAAACCGCATATATGCATTGGCCAGTAGACAGGATCAGGGGGTGCCACCAGATGCAGTTACAGGTATCTGAATTCTTATTGGAATATTTTTATGTATGTGTATTTGTTGTATGAATATTATTTAATAGCGGCAAGTAGAAATCTAAAGGCTGATAACCAAATATTTATAAGTAACGGCGATTAAGGTGTGTCTATCACCATTGGGGATCTGGAAGTTTAGGATGGAAAACAGTCAGTTCCATAGGTGGGAAAAAAATAATAGATAAATATTTAGGATTGAAAGAGGGCTAAAACAGTAATTGTGTTATGAGAGCGTTCAGGAATCTGTTAAAACTTCAATTTACTCTGGATTATGTGATGAAGGTCGTGCGGTGCGATGGACGTTATCATACTAGCATTAAAGCACCCCATTTTAACAAAAGTTTCGGGGTTAAGCGTGCTGGGGTGAGAGAAATCTCAGGATTGGTGACCCCCTGGGAAGTTTGCTAGAAATCCTAAAGTCAGACACAGGAGGACCAAATGGAAAGTTAGAGTAGTCTAAGGGAATTTAGAATGTACAGGGTGAGCGAAAACCCTAAGAGGTCGCGTAGGCCGAGACGGGCTAGACCGGTGAAGAGAAAGAAGGTGCATTACATCTTTAGAATTAGGGCGAGTGTGAATAGTGTTTAGGAATGTTGTGTAAGCAAGTGGTTGAATTGAATATAATGAATGTTGTCGAATTGTGTAGTAAAGGGTTGCCTGTTATATCTCGCATTTTGTACGTCGGAATATTTTTAAGTTGGTTGCGACAAATTATGGACGAGGTTATTTTCCGACTTTGTTGTAAGACATAAGTGTCTTATGATTTCATGGGATGGAGATATTAAGGAAAATTTGGGGTAAGAGTGAAATTATGGAAACTAATATTTCATGAAATATGGGACCAAAAATGAATTATGGGAAGTTGGACATTTCATGAAAATTTGGGGCCAAAGGTGAGGTTTTGGAAATTTTATTTCATGGAAAAAATGGCCATGTGGCCTTGCATGTGACATGTGGGCCATAGGCCACATGTATTACTAATATATGGTAATATAAGATGACAACTTAGTCATCTTTACCATTTAATCTCCTAGAAATTTCAAGAGAAATGAAGAGAAAAAAAAAGGGAGGAGAAAACGGCCATGGCTGGCCGAATGTTGCCCCCTCAATTTGATCATGGAAAATTCTTTTCTTCTAGTTTCTCTACTAATTGGAAGGTCCTCGTCGACGTGGAGTAGTTGTTGGAACAAGAAAATCGCTCGTTGTCGCAATTCACCAACTCTAGCCAAGTGAAGAAATGAATGAAGAAGGTAAGATTTAATCTTGTTTTTATGTGTTATGAATGGTTGGTGTATGTCGTAGTATGTGGAAATGGATGAAAATCATGAAAATATGGATGTTAGGATGAAACCGTGTATGTGTGTACTGTGTAGGAGTAACGAATTAATGGTACTTAGCATGTTTGTGTGTTGTTGTAATGGGTAGAAATGAATGAAACTCATAAATGCTGGAGTTGATGTTTGGCCGTGTAGGTTGGATTTTGGCCGTGTGTGTTGTGTTGTGTAGAAGTGAAGAGCTAAATTTATTTAGTATGTTTGGATTGTTGTGTTGTGGATTCTATGATGAAAAAGGAAGTTTTAATGATCCAAGTTGAAGTTATAACCGTGTGGGCTGAATTGGACGATAATGTAATGTTAATATGGTTTCGTGAATTTATGAAGATGAAGTTGTAAACGCATGTATTGTTGACATAATTTATGAATGTGGAAGAAAGAAAGGTGTTGGTAATGTTCTTGTTGAATTAGAGTAGGTTCGGGTGGAGTAGTACATTAGTTGAAGTATCTTGAATATTTTGCGGATTGTTTAAAGAGCTCTTGAATCTTGTGTGAATGGTTTGGATTGGTATTTGAGTATGCGATCATTGATATTAGTTTGAATATGTGAAGTTGAATTGAATATAAATGAATGTCGTCGAATTATATAGAGAGGAGTTATTAATGTTAAGATGCGTTTGGAATTGCTTATTGATGTTGCTAGTGTGTTGTTGGTATGGTTGTTGATGAATTTGGCCGAGTCGAATTCTCGGGGATGTCCAATTTATAGGGGAAATGCTGTCGAAATTTCTGTAGAAAAAGTAATGGTTTGAAATTGGATTCTTAGATGTTTATGGCTAATGTTCGACGCCTATTGATGTTATTGTAGATCGTGAGAAGTCGAGACGTAAGTTCGGAGTAGCTTAGGGAGCGGCAAAGGTATGTAAAGCTCGACCCTTCTTTTTTGGCATGTCTTAGTTAAAAATAAGTTATGACACGAATTACGAGGTAACTCTACTCTTGCTGTTCGAGCATGTTTATGATCCATATTTGTTCTTGATATTCATATTCTTAATGTAGTCAAATTATGGTCTTTATGTTTTTCGCATGAATGGATTTCAAAGATTGCATAAAAGTTTGTTTTCAAAAAGAGTTTGTTTCATAAACGATTTCGAAACTACGAACGTCCGTAACTTCCGCAGAAAGGCTCGGATCGTTTCGATTTGTTCGTAGAAGGTTCTAAGATGAATAAAGTTTGTAACTTTCCGAGGCAGACTCGGATTGGTTTAGCATACGGTTATGATCCCTATGGTTTGTTAATACGTCTATGACATATGCTATGATTCCGAACAACGTCCGAAAGATATTTGATTTAACTATGGTCCGATTTTCAAATGACATTCCGGTTAGACCACTTCATTGAGTCTGTGATTATGATTTTATATGCATATGGTTTCTCACTACTCTGCTCGTGCAAGCTCAATATGTCCTTCACCGAGTCCCGGGCCGGGTACGCATTCGTGCAACTTCTCTGCATTATTCACCGAGTCCCTCACTAGAGGGCCGGGTACACATATATATATATATATATATATATATATATATATATATGATGATGATATGATGATATGATGATGTGATGATGTGGAGATGGCGGCCAGGATGGCATACCGAGTCCCTTGCTAGCGGGGCCGGGACACGCTATTCATCGAGTCCCTCACTAGAGGGCCGGGTACGGTATGTATATGTATGTATATCTGCATGCATACATGATTATGATACGATTTTACTCACCGAGTCCCTCACTAGAGGGCCGGGTACGGTATATATGTACGATGACATAATGATACGATTATGATATGATTTTATCTACCGAGTCCCTCATTAGAGGGCCGGGACACGCTATATGTATACACGATGATTATATAATTTTGATATGTAGGATAAATCTTTTCGAAGGCAAATTTTATGAATTTTCGCATTCTTTACTTCAGTATGATCCCGCTTGCTATATTTCATGCTTTACATACTCAGTACATATTCCGTACTGACCCCCTTTCTTCGGGGGCTGCGTTTCATGCCGCGCAGGTACACCCAGATGAGCTGAGCATATTATTAGAAGATGTTCCAGCGGGATTGGCGAGCTCCAGTTCCTTCGGAGTCTTTGCCGAGTCAAAGCATTATGTTACGACAGTTTGGTCTATGTTAGAGACTTTGCAGACAGTGTCGTGGGTATTAGATGTCGGTCATGTAAACGGCTATATAAGCTGATGTATTATTATGCGTTGTGTTATAAGTTTCATATGTTGCAAGATTTTATTTGATTTGAGAAAAATAAAAAGCATATTGTTCTTCGATAAATTTTCGTTATATATTTGTGTCATGATTTGAAAGCCAGAGTGATTATGAATATTAAGTGAGTCAGCGGGTTCGCTCGGCCCTAAATAGGGGTCGGGTGCCCATCACACCCTAACAGAAATTAGGGTGTGACATTGCCAATGTTAGAATACGTTTAGAATTGATTATTGATGTTGCTAGTCTGTTGTTGGTATGGTTGTTGATGAATTTGGCCGAGTTAAATTCTCGGGGTTGTTGCATTTACAGGGGAAATGCTGCTCGAATTTCTGTAGAATTAAGTGCTAGTTTGGAATTGAATGTCTACATGCCTATAGCTAATGCTTGATATCCATTGACGTTGTGTAGATTTTGGGGAGCCCGAGGTTTGAGTTGGATTAGCTTTGAGAGCTGCCGAGGTATGTAGAGCCTATGCTTTCTTTCTTTTGGCATGTCCTAGTTGTGATTAGGCTATGACACGAGCCTCGAGGTAACTCTACTCTTAGAGTCCGAGCATGTATATGATTCTTATTTACTTCTTGATAATCGCATTCTCAATATGGTTGAACCGTGGTCCTTAAGTCTTTTGTATGATTGGATTTCAAGTGTTGAGAAAAGAATTTTGTTCTTAATGGATTCTATGTCTAAAAATGTCCGTAACTTTCATAGACAGAACCGGATTGCTTTGAAATGCTCGTAGGAAGTTCTATAACGTATTGTGACTTTAACTTGCATGGGCGGGCCCGGATTGGTTCGATGTATATCCGTGGTCCCCGATATTTCCATTTGTACAGTCCTAATGACTTGTTTTTTAAGGAACTTAGCCTGATTTCCGTTATGACTCTCGAGCGTCGGCTACTTCTTATCCATTGAGTCTATGATGATGATTTATGTGCATATGGTTTCTCACTACTCTGCTCGTGCGAGCTATTGCTACTTCCTTCACTGCGTCCCGGGCCAGGGCATGTATTCGTGCAATTCCACTGCATTGTTCACCCCGTCCCTCACTAGAGTGCCGGGGCATGTTATATATATATATATATATATATATATATATATGATAATATGATGATATGGGAGAGGCGGCCAGGATGGCATATGATGACTCCATTCACCGCGTCCCTCACTAGAAGGCCGGGGCACGTTATATGTACATGCATATGATGATTTTATTTACCGCGTCTCTCGCTAGAGGGCTGGGGCATGTTATATGTACACGTTATACATGCATATGTATATGATGACATTTTGCATACTATGTACACATTATACACACATGTAAGATTCTTCACAGAGGTAAGATCCTTGGTCTTAGAATTCATTACTTTCCTTTCTTAACTATTAATCCATGCTAGAATCAAAGAGGAAAAGTGGGCTTTTATGAAAAATTCTTAAAATTTGTTTTAGACTTCCTAAGTAGAAATTGCTGATGAAATGGGTTAGTCTAACAGAACAACCTGATATAATCATTGTTGTTAAGCTGATATCTTCCATTATTAGAGGTTAATTTATGGATTGAAAAGTTAGGGTTCATACCCAAAGTTGAGGGTTTCTCTTAAAATCTGAAGTTAGCTTAATCTCTAGTTAATATAGAATTTGATTAGTGGGTTTTGATCATCTAGACTTGAATTGCATAATCCACCTTAGAATTTTTCATTTTACCCTTGTGGGCCTCTTTCCCCAACTTCCATAGGTTGGATTTCACCTAATTTTGAAACTTAGTAATATAGGTATTGTTCTTCACGGTTTCTAATCTAGATTACGTTTATAACTAGACATTGAGTATTTGGAGATGCTACAAAAGGGAAAGGCAAAGGTGTGGTTGTTCGTGGCTCCTGTTCGGCATTCCAGGTAGGTTACGGCTCACCTTATAGTTAGAATTCAGTTAGTAAATCATATGTAGAGTTAGTGATTGTTGAAGACAGCATGTTAAGCCTTCGGGTATGAAGTTGGGTGGATTCAGAGGTTGGTATTGTGATTGACTATGGCTTGTCACCTTACTGTGTTCTATTGAGTTGTTGCCTTATTGTGATTTGTTGTCTTATCGCCACATGATTGATTCTAGAGTTGATGCTTAGTGATTGTCTTATGATTTAGAGAGCGTCGTTGAGGTTGTTGGAAGGAAAGAAAAGTTATTAATTTGGTATTGTGATTGAGATAGGTGTCCATGTAAGGCACATTTGATTTGATGTGTTTTCATAATTCATTGATACTATGTATTGCACTCATTGTCGTCATTCGTGATACTCTCATATGAACACTTAGTGATTTATTTAAGGTTGCGAACCCATATGTTTAAGTTATTGGTTATTGACTTGTGAAGAGGAAGGAATTGATATTGATCTTGGCATTGGGATATGTGTCCATGTGTGGCATGGTTGTCATTGATATACTCTTATTGGCATTGATATCATGCATGCATTCATACTCATATATTTGGATCGGGTTGCGCATCGCAACACATAAATATATACGTACATTGGACCAGGTTGCACGTACCGCAACACTGATGGGATGGGTTGCACGTTCCGCAATACGGACTTAGATCGAGCTGTGCGGCGCAGCTAGTATAAGGACTTCACTGGTCCCCCATAGGTCATGACTGTCGGAGCGTAGACATCATTCGCCCGAAGCGTGCATGTATTATTGCATTGCATTACATTCATATTTCATTCATTCACTCATACATCTAATTTTTAGTAGTGGTTACTTATTGTACCGTATGGTGTTCGTGATTGCTGACTTCCTGGTTGGTTACTGATATGAGATTACCGTGTGCTTGATTAATATATATATTCAAAAATCGATCAGATTCGAGGAGTAAAGGCTTTCTCCTAGGTTGAGACTTGAGGATGCGGAGTCACATTGTTGGATGTGCTAGTATTTATGGTTATTCTGTGGAATTGTTGAAAAACTTGGCTAGACTTGTGTTTAGATGCTTCACCATAGGCTATGATTTGGTTATTGATCCTTAAGTACTTAAGATGTGATTCTTGGACTGTGTGATGTGTATACCTGATTATGAGCATGTCTATTCTTCATTCTCTTTCTTATATATATGTTAACTAACTGTTGTCGGCCTATGAATACTACTTAGTACTTGGTTTTTATACTGATCCTACCTTGCTACACTCCTTTTCAGGGTATAGTGTTTGAGACAGGTCCCGCTTCTACTTTCGAGACTAATTTTCGAGGCCTGGCTTGCCAGTATCGAGGGTGAGCATCTGACGAGTCGCTTCCCGAAGACTCCTCTATCCCTGTCTTTATTTTCTTCAATTCAGATAGATGTGTTTAGTATTTAAGAATTCTATACTCTAGACATTACTTAATTGCTCTTGTACGAGTCAGACCAGTTCCTTGGGGATTTTATTTATGTTCCACACTTATGATTATTTATGATTTCAGGCTTCTATTTAATCTGCTCTATTTATTTTATTGTGGTTTAAATTGACGTGTTAGGAAAAGAGTTAGCCTACCAAGGTGGGGAATGGTAGGTGCCCACGTGAATTATTGAATTTGGTCGTGACAAGTTCGTATCAGAGCCCAAGGTCCAGACCTATAAGTACAAGAGCATGCCTAGTAAAGTCTTGCGCTCGATACGATGAGCTCCATAACCTATCTGTGAGAGGGTATGGGACCTTTAGGAAACTTTGAATTCTTTCATTCCTTCGTGTTACTTCATTAAACTTGGTATCTAGTTGATTTAATTGGTATCTGAATTTCCTTTTCTTTATTGCCCACGAAAGGTGGGAATTCGTCCTTAATTTTTTATGCGATTGGTTTCGCTATGATGTGGTTGATATGGTATGAGATGTTTCGTCCTGATTCGGACTGTAACCGAGTTTAGTTTCAAGCTATAGCTTGAGGTTTCAGTTGTGTGGGATCGTGGTTAAGACTCGTTGTGGAAGTTTCTTGAGAAATGGAAAAGATGGTACAAGGAGTTAAATGATCTCTGTGCCTTCAGAGTTTGGTTGCTCGGAAGAGGGAAAGTTGCATACATGGCCTAACAAGAGTGATTGTTAGATGATATGATTGGTTTGGGGAAAGGTTTTGTCACGACCCACCTGGAGGGCCATGACGGGATCCCGGAGCTGACCTACCGAGCACCTCACAACGTACGTCTCATAATCATATACAAGTAGGCCACATGTCTAAGTCGTAACAATCATAATCTGTAAGAGACACAAGTCCAAGAGATATATGCACATCTATATATTCGCCATCAACTATGCCTAAAAATATAAGCTGACAAGGCTGCCAAGATGATATACAAAATATGAACCGATGAGGTTATATAACATCTAACTATATACATTTTGTCTACAAGCCTCTATATAGAGTGAATAACATCATAAAGACGGGACAGGACCCCGCCATGCCCATATACATACACAAAAGAATAGTACCGGCAAAACTGTAGCTCCAGAACAAGCAGAGCACTCCTGCACAATCACTGATGAAGCAGCCTAAGCGTCTGGTCCATCTCCCTGTCTACCTACGGGCATGAACGCAGCGTCTACAACAAAAGGATGTCAATACTAATGATGTACCTTGTATGTAAGGCATGAGTAACAAATTAATGAAAATATGAAGATAACATAAGATAAAGAGATCAATATGTACCTCTGAATGCCTCTTAAGGTGGAAGTGATGCATCTTAGCTTTTTTAAAAAAAAAGCATTTTCATACATACATATATATAGTATCCTGGCCGGCCATTTTAGGCTTTGTGTTATCATCATATCATCATCATCCCGCGTCTGGGGTGACATCATAACCTGCCCCCTGTAGTGGGATGCATATATACATGCCTTCCCGGCCGACTACAGCGCTGAGCGGTGTGAGAAAATATATACATATATATAAAGCATACATGAGAGCCTAAATAAAAGCTATAAATATATCGGAGTGACGTAAGGTCGGTAAACGTCTGATTGCCGTTATGGAATCATCATCATAGCTATATCTCACCTTGAAGGAACTATTACCATAAGATGTGATCAACAACAATGAGTCAGATAAACAACCATAAGGTAAGATCAATAATCATGGGACAATTATCAACAATATCCTAAGAATCTCAAGAACCACAAGAGTCTAGCATTTCCACAAAAATAAGGGCATTATGGATATCATGTTAGTGGGTTTGTATCAAAGGATCATGCCATTGTTGACTCCTTAACTACTCAACTCCTATGCTCCCGAGCTTGAAAATCTACATTCAAGATGATTCGCACTAAGGATAAGTCATTGAAATGCTTATAAGGTCAAACTAGATTAATAGGTAAGCTAATGAAAATCAGACAACATTTCCCTTATATATTGTACTTCCTTCAATCTTAAAAACAACTCCCAAACCCACACCAAAACGGAAAAGAAGGCATCGTAATTGGATCTAACCCTTATGAGTATTCTGATTGGATACAAGAGAGTAACTAGCAAGGAGATTGTCACGACCCGACCTACGGGCCGCGACGGGTATCCGGGGCTAACCACCGAACACCGCTCACTTTACTGCTTATCTGCTATCATTCATACTATATGCTCATATTATATAAAAACTGTCATTTTCTGAAATACATTTACTTTTATAAACATAGGCCCTTCGGCTATCAAGATAATAATATACATGTACATACATAAAAGCCATGGGACCAGACTACCCACACTGCGTATCTACGAGCCTCTACTAGAACACTGAACATATGGACGGGACAGGACCCCGCCGTGCCCGAAATACATGTACACAAAATGATGTCTCAAAATAACACCTCCGGAATAAAGGAGGGCTTCTACAACTCCGCTGATGGCTACTGTGAATCGGCACCGTCTCCCTGTCTACCTGTGGGCATGAACACAGCGTCCAAAGAGAAGGACGTCAGTACGAATATTGTACTGAGTAAGTAAAGCATGAGCAGTAATGATGGAGAAACATAGCAGTAACATAGGAAATAACATAAGATGGGAGGCATCAACATTCTCTTCATAGTACTTACCTGCTTTCTATAGGAACATTTCATGTGCTATTTCGTGCTCGTATACATACATTCATATCTTTTACTTACTTACCTTTCATATCTATTCTCTTGTCATACTCATGCTTGTATCACGTACTTGGCCTATACCTAGCCCTTACTCGGCACTTACATGGTATTAGCATATTCGTACTCACATGAATGTGATGCATATGGTATAATCATACAGGTAACATAATCATACGTGAAGCATCATCGTGCTCCTATAAGCATCATACATATAACATAATCGCATTCATAACGGTACCATACCTGTAGCATACTCGTATTCATATAGGTTAGTATCATTCATACTCGGCCCCTTCGGCTCGATAGGATCGCTAGCATACGTACTCGGCCCCCTTGGCTCGATAGCATTACTGGTACACGTACTCGGCCTTCTTGGGCTCGATGGGCTTAACAGTATCCGTACTCGGCCCTCTTGGGCTCGATTGGCTTAATGGTACACGTACTCGGCCCCTCTGGGCTCGATACATACATAGATACATATACATCACATAGGGCAACATGACCTTAGCATATCTAGTCATCATCTTGCATTCATCCTCACACATACATATACTTTTCATAATGTCGCATCTATTTATACGCATTTAATCACTATCCGTATTCGGCCTCATAGGCTCGACAGCATATCACATATATCTCATATCGTACATGCCTTATAGGTTCATTACTATTTCTTGTTTCGTAGTCATGTAGTAGCTTTGTTTTACTCTAGCGTCATCGTATGCTTATCATCATATCATATGTATACATAACTGTAATAACTGCCCGACCATATAGGTGCGGTGTAATAGTCAATATCACCATATACTCATTACATCATGCTTATCATAACCTGCTCATCATAATATGCTCATCCTAACTCATCGTGGTATGCTTGACATAATATACGTATTACAATACATGCATAGGGACTCTCAGCTATTCATACTTTATCGGGGTGACATAAGGTCGTGGACCCCCGATGTCACTATGAGCATTCTTACGTATTCTGCCTCACCTTGAAGGAACAAGCATAAGGTGGGTGTACATAGTGATCAATATCATTAGATTACATATATTACCTCATTAACTTCTTAGGAGCATCATATCGTAGACTATGACATTTCTAGACTTTAGCTTACTATCATCATCGTCGTACTCATCTCATATCTCTTATCTCGTATAGCTATTCATGTGTGAGGATCTTTACTTTCTTAGAGACAGGAACATTCATAGTAAAGGAGGAAATTCATGCCATAGAAGTCATGCCTTGAAAAGAAAGGACTAAGCTTTACATACCTTTGTCGTTTAGCTTATTCTATTGCTTGCTCGTTCTCCTTTAATGCTCTCGTTTACCTTCAATGGAATTCGTATCAACATTAGCTATATAATCGTGGAATCATACTTACTAAGGCTATAGAAATTTGGGCAGCATCTCCTTTGTTTATACTACTTTCCGCCATATTCCATATCAACTCCCAACATTCATAATAATCATCATGATATCATTAACAATAATCGTAGTTCATTCACATGATTCGCATTCCATAATTTCACCTCGATTTCCCATAAGTATGACTAAAAAATCCATCGTCGTATTCTTTCGTATCCAATACTTATTTCATGTCCTAAAGGTCATTTATGACGTATTTATATCATCAACATATTCATTTCAAGATTGATCCAACTACTATTTCAAGATGACATTATTCTTCCATATCTAACCCATTTGCTATACACTCTTTCAATTCATATGTTTCAACATAATAATACTTCAATTAGCATGTAATAAACATGAAACTTACCTTGGATGATAGAGGGACAAGCCTTGGATGACAATTCACCTTTTCCACCAAAACCCTACTTTCTCTCTCTCTTGGGATTCCTTGATTTGTATGACTTTTGATGGGTTTCTTTCACTTGATTCTCTTGATTTCTTGTTGTTGATCTTTGATTTCTAGTGATTTCTCATGGATGAAGTGTTTGGAACACTCTAGAGGCTTCTTGAATGGTGGAGGAGAGAAATGAAATGAATGGAATGAAAAAGGAAATGTTCCTTATATAAAATGCAACTCAGTCCCGATGGAAATATACGGACCAACATACGGTCCGTATAAAACATACTGACCGTATGTTGGACCGTATAATTGGTCCAGTGAGTCATGGTGTTGGGCTGGATCTACGGCTGGACATACGTCCGGTATATTTTATACGCCATTTATGTCCGGCCGTATGTCCACCGTACTTTCGAAAGTTGTTTCGTCGACTCGTTTGATCTCCGATCCTTATGGAACCTTCTTAACACTTGTTCAACACTTCAATACCATTCTAAGGGATGTTATAACTTTTCTTGGGGCATCATTAGGACATCATTAACTCAATGCTCAAAATTCTCATCCGTTACACTAACTTGTGACTCGCTTCTCTTAACAACTTTCTTTCCTCAAGTCTAATATCTTTGGAAATCTTAATTAGGACTACCAATTACTATCTCTCGCTCCTCTAAACCTCATGTTCATCGTGTCCCTCATGAGTCTATTCACTTGTACGCTAAAGGAAATTTCCGAGGTGTAACAGAGATAGACAAGTCAAACCATACGATGACAGAACCTCTACCTTGAGAAGGCCGTGAAGGGCGACAGATAATTGCCGAAGACGATGGATACTCGAAAGCTATCAGTGTATAAGGACCTCCTTAATAAGGGGGGAAGAACATATTGGACTTGAAAGGAATTATGACGTTCTCAAGCTCCAGAAGGGGAAATTTATTAGCTCGGAGCCAGAGTTCGAAACATATCGGCATATCAGGAAGGTATCAGAAAGAAGCAAAAACGAATTGACAATAAGTGTACCATGAGGCAGACATAGGAAGAAAGTATTGAAAACACCATAAGAGAATGTTTCATGCCGACATAAGCTACGATTTACCTCCAGAATTAGAATCAGTCCACCCAGTATTTCATGTATCCATGCTACGCAAGTGTGTTGGAGATCCCTCCAGGATTGTGCCTGTGGACGACGTACAAGTTACGAAGAAATTGTCCTATGAAGAGGTACCAGTTGATATTCTGGATAGGCAAATCTGAAGGCTGAGGACCAAGGATGTACCTTCAGTCAAAGTTTTGTGGAGGAATAATAACAGAGAAGAAATGACTTGGGAAGCTGAGGAAGAAATGAAGTCTAGGTACCCGCATCTATTTCAGCCTCCAAAAGATATACAAACAGAGCCCTCAGTACCCTCAGGTAGGTAATGTTTCTCCAAAATGATTCTTTGACCGAATTTCGAATGGTTATGACAAGATGATAGTGGTACAGTTATAGGGAAAGCTCTGGTAAGTTTTAGGTCCCTAAGAGCTTAACATTCGAGGACGAATGTTTCTAAGGGGGGAAGGATGTTACACCTTGAAAAATTTCGCGTTATCAAGACTGTGGACGGCTCAGTAGGAGCTCAGGGGAGAGCGAGTTACACACAAGGATTGTGGATGAAGATTATGTCATCTGAGCATGAGAACGTATATATGACATTTGGAGAGTGTATGGAGTAAATCGGTTAACATGATCACTCGATGATAGCCCTCGAAACCATGAGTTAAGGTGGGGCCCACATAATCGGGATTTTATAAAAGATATATTAAAAGTGATACAAGTAGTACGTGGAAAGTTGAGCAAGTCCTAAGAAGGACCCATAAGCCAAATATGGACATAAGCCCTCCAAAAGGACGATTTAAGAAAACGTTTTCGGATGATCTGACTTGGAGGGGCAAAAACGGCTTTATAAGTTTAGTTTGGAATTTGGAAAAACACCAAGAATAAAAGTTGTAGATAATTGAAAGAGATTTCCAACCATATGTCGTGGGCCCTCACACGATGTTAGAATCAAGAGTTATGGCCATTTTAAGAGCAAGACTGTCACACCCCGATCTCACTAGGGTGTGATGGGCACCCGACCCCGTAACCGGAGCCGAGCGAACCCACTGACTCTTACTACGTACTAAAATTTTTTTTGAATCTCTACGTCAAGTATACATAATAGGATTGCTGAAAATTCCTTTCGTTGTTTTTAAATCAAATAAAATATGTAAGCGTACAAAACTTGTATCATAGTACGATTGACTCCGAACCCACGACTATGTCTGCAAAGTCTCTAACTTCGGACAAGACACCATAACATAGCACGCTGACTCGGCGACACTCCAGAATGATTGTAGTTGCCAACTTCGCTGGGACATCATCTGCCCTGGCTTCTATGCATGCAGGTGTACACGCGCGGCATGAAACGCGACCCGGCCCGAAGAAGGGGTCGATGCGAGCAATGTCGAGTATGTAAGGCATGAACGGTAACATGGTATGAAAAGTAGAGCATGTCATGTAAGAGAGTATCTTGTACATATGGAGCATGTCATGTATGAAGTCGTAACACCGTAAGTATGAGTGCCTCTTAAGGCGGAATCATGCATGCTTAATCTTTGCGGAACGTGCAGCCGATCCATATACTATCTTTGCGGAACGTGCAGCCCGATCCATATACATTGCTGCGGAACGTGCAGCCCGATCCATTTGTATATACATGTACGTATTCTTTCTTTGAAAACTTATCATTTTCATATATAAAGAAAATAAAGCATACCATATTGCCGAGGCGTCGGCTCCGATCCATTTAACCACTTGTCCCGCGTCCGGGCATCCCGCGTCCGGGACGATATCATACCATTCTCCAACTGATCAGGTGGCTGTGCGCCTATAGCGCCTGCCCTTTTTCCCATCTTCCCCATATACATATACATATACGTATACTTATACATATATCATGTCATAGCATGCAGGAGAGCCCAAAGAAAAGCTATAACCCTATCGGAGTGACGTAAGGTCGGTAACCTCCGATTATACTATGGAATAACCACGGGCGCTTTATCTCACCTTGAAAGAACTAATAATAAGGCGAGACCATCAATGAAGGATAACATTTCTGGAAATCATAAAACAGGATCATAATATATCGTTTCATATACTTTGGAACCTTTAAAATAGTCATTATTCAAAAATAGCTTAACATATCCATATCGTCGTATCCATGGTAAGAACATATCCTTGACATATTCATCATAGACGTCTTCTTGTATCTGGCATCATCCTTGTCGTCATAAAATCATAGTCATCGTTTTAGTCATGAAAAATATCAAAACGTAAAACTTAGATTTTGGAGAAAATGAATATTTTTGAAAACATTTATAACTTTTAAGAAGAAATCATGTTTTGAAATCATAAATTCTAACTTTGAAAATAAGGTCGTTATGGGAGCATTTATAATATTTCATCATGTGATTCATGCCGTAGAAAGAAAAGGGCTTAGCCTTAACATACCTGCGCCGCGCCTTACTAGCTACGCTTGTTCGTCCAACTTGTTAGTCTACATTCAAGAAGATCGACACTATCGTTAGATTCATCAACATATACTTGTCTTAACCTTTCAAGTACATTCACTTATGGTCTGCCGAAATTTCGGCAGCATCTCCCCTGTAAATATACCACCCCGAGAATCTACTCGGCCAATTTAAATCAACAACAATCCGAGAATTCAACCCGGCCAAACTATCAACAATACCAACAATTATTCTAGCAATAACATTCCATTTATATTCAATTCAATTCAATTCAATTCACATAATCTTCCAACAACTTAATCAACACACTTCTTCATCCGAAACCTTCTATTTCAACAACAACCATACGTCTCATTGTCATTCATGTACGCTAGCTTTAACCACAACCTTCATTCTACATTACATGATCCATAACGACAACAACTAAAATGTCAAATTACATCAATTTACCTTAACTTACCAAATCGCCTACTATTCGGTTACAACAACTTCCTACACATTTTCATGCATTTCCCTCCATCTCTATACATTCCAACAACATAAGATTTCATGAAATTTATTCATTTCTTTCCATGCAACACAACACAACACCACGACCAATCCATGCAACACAATTCACGGCTACAACTAACATCCACAACTCAACAATCAAATTACTAAATAATATTAATTCATCACTTCACTTCAACATAACACATATATTCGGCCAACATGCAACACACATATTTTCATGCATTTCATTCATTTCTTCAACCAAACATTCATAACACTTAAAAGAAAATTGGTTCTTACCTTTTTCTCTTCAACTTTCCACTTAGCTTAAGATCATGAACTTGTACACATGAATGATTTTCTTGTTCCAACGAATCTTCCATGTTAAAGAGGACGTTTCAATTACTTGGAATACTAAGGAAAAATAATTTTTTTCTCCTTTCTCTCCCTAGGCCATGTTTGGCCGAACCCCTCTCCCTCTCTTTTTTTTTTTTTTTTTTCTTTTGCTTGTTCTTTCTTTCTCTTCCACTCTCTCCTCAACTAAAAAGATGACCACATATATATATATATATGTCTTCCACTACTTATCCATATTTATACTTAGGGGCACAGTTTGGTCACATGCCCTTCATTCTTCCTTTTTTCTCTAGATTTTTTTCTTTTCTTTTCTTGACTTTTCTTTTTATTTTCTTCAAATTTCCAAAAGATGACTAATCTCTTTATTTGTCTCTTTTTTTTTTTTTTCTACAACATGGCCTTTTGAAAGAGATTTTTTGATTACTCGTGAAATGACCATTTTGCCCCTCGACTTTTCTCAATATTACCATTTTGTCCCTTACCTTCCGCATTATTTCCATGATGCCATTTGCAAATTTCTCTTCTTGCCCTTATCCTTTCTTAATATTTCCGTCCAATAATATTCATAAATAATATTCATAACCAACTCGTTCATTAAAATTATTTTAGAACATAGTCTTGTCCTTAACTTTTCACCATTGTCTCGCAATATCCGAATGCACGAAATACGGGCTATAACATCCTCCCCCCCCTTTAGAACATTCGTCCTCGAATGTTCAACTAACCTTATGGGTGCCATAATATTTCGGAGGGTTCCTTTTATAGTTGTTCTTTCCTTTATGCCCGTTTCTTTATCCTTTAGCCTCGTTTTCCTTATAATCAAACTCCTCGACCTTTTCATGAGTCCTTGTTCAATATCATGGGTTTTCTAATTTACTAAACCGAACATTACCCTTGTCTTTCTCGACCATCTCTTTTTCATATCGTTCATCACACTTTAACGGAAACCATGTCGAGTACGCAATCTTTACTTAACGATCCAATGCGGCCGTATGCTATTCCTTTATCCTCGTGTCTATCTCTTAATATACTCATTGTTACTTCGTTTCTACTTTTCTCCCAAGTATTCTTGCGACACACCTTTTTTTTTTTTATTTTTTTTATTTTTTTACATTTTTTATACTCGATTCCAAACTAATAGATTTCTTTTTTCTCGGTACTTCGATAGTGTTGCGATTCCTTTTTAGGTCTAATATAATATGGTCTCCCCCCCCCCCCCTTTTGGGGGCTCCTTATATGCTAACCGCCTTCGAGTACCTTCCTTTCTCTTGCTATTTCTTCATACGGGTCCTACAGCTCGTGAACTATTCCTTTTTAACACATAGATCTCGTCCTTTCTTAGATCACCCTCTCAGATCGATTCTTCCATGCCTATGGTAACCATACTAGTATAGCCACTCATTTATTCCTTCACATATCTTTCAAGGCCCAAATCTTATTATATCGTTGCTAAGCTTAATCTTAATCATTCTTGTTCTCTTTGTTTTCCACTAACAAACTCTCTTTCCTATCCTTTCTATTCCTTATCACCACATTAGACCCCAATCTCGCGCTTAGTCCATAACAAAATAATGACTTACCTTTCACCTTTGTAGCACATTTTGTTCTTTTTGTTTTCCACCGTCACTCTCTTTCCTTCGATTCCCTTACTCCATAACAAAATAATGACAACTTTCCGGTAGCACTTATATCGTCCATTTTCGCTATCACTTGGGCTTTGATTCCCTTACTTGACTAATGCCTCCCTTGTCCGGGACTCTCATATCTATCGATATAATCATATGTAAAATATTCTACAATCATACATATATATATATATATATATATATATTATTCACTAACCCATAAAATATTTCCAAACATTATTCAAGCCTATCCTAATTCTCCGGGTTATGATACACTTTTTGTCTCTTCACCGAGCTAGTCCGCCTCGTCTCACGCGATCTCTTAGGTTTCTAGCCATTCCATATACTCGAACTTTCCTTAAGGTTACTCTAATCTCTCATTCGTCTCTTATGTTAAATATGTAAAATTCCTTCAAACTTTCCTGGGGGGTCACCCATCCTCCCACCCGAGCACGCTTAACCTCGAAACTTTGGTGGGATTCGGTGCCTTATGCCGATGTAATCGTCCACTTTCTCATATGGCCTTTATTACTCGATTTTAAGCCAATCGAAAAACTTTACAACTTCCGAGGCATTTTCGTAATACGTCCTTTCTTTTAATTACCGTTTTACCCTTTTAATTCTCGATGTTCACCTTCCGCCCGCATGCATGTCTATTTCCCCTGTCCGGGCGCCCGCTCCACATAACAGAACAAATATATCAGTCCAGCTTCACCTCTTTTTCCTTCCATATCATCATTCGCCTTTTTCCAACGATACGAGGCGCCTACGAAATCGACGATTAATATAAGGAATCTTATTTCCCTATGTCTTGGCTCTATCGCACGATTTAATGACAAAAGAAGGTCAACCATTCCTAGATGCCCCGCGGCCTCCCTGTTTATAAATGTGGCCGGCTTCACACCCATAAACAGGACTCTACCGGACACGACTTTGCAGACAACCCTTGGACCGACCCGCTCTGATACCACTTTGTCACACCCCGATCTCACTAGGGTGTGATGGGCACCCGACCCCGTAATCGGAGCCGAGCGAACCCATCGACTCTTACTACTACGTAAAATTTTTTTTTGAAATCTCTACGTCAAGTATACATAATAAGATTACCGAAATATTCCTTTGTTGCTTTTTAAATCAAATAAAATATGTGACCGTACAAAACTTGTATCATGGTACAAACTGACTCCCGAAACCGCGACTGTGTCTGCAAAGTCTCTAACTTCAAACAAGACATCATAGCATAGCACGCCGACTCGGCGACACCTCCAGAACAAATTGGAGTTGCCAACTTCGCTGGAACATCATAATAGCGTCCGGATCATCCTGGGTGTACCGCGCGGCATGAAACGCAGCCCCCGAAGAAAAGGGGGTCGCACGAGCAATGTACCGAGTATGTAAGGCATGAACAAGTAACATGGTATGAAAAGTAGAGCATGTCATGTAAGAGAGTATACGTACATATGGAGCATGTCATGTATGAAGTCGTAACTCCGTAGGTATGAGTGCCTCTTAAGGCGGAATCATGCATGCTTAATCGCGGAACGTGCAGCCCGATCCATATACTATGCTGCGGAACGTGCAGCCCGATCCATATACATTGCTGCGGAACGTGCAGCCCGATCCATTTGTATATACATGTACGTATTCTTTCTTTGAAAACTTATCATTTTCATATATAAAGAAAATAAAGCATACCATATTGGCCGAGGCGTCGGCTCCGATCCATTTAACCACTTGTCCCGCGTCCGGCATCCCGCGTCCGGGACGATATCATATCATTCTCCAACCGATCGTGGCTGTGCGCCTATAGCGCCTGCCCTTTTTCCCATCTTCCCCATATACATATACATATACGTATACTTATACATATATCATGTCATAGCATGCAGGAGAGCCCAAAGAAAAGTTATAACTCTATCGGAGTGACGTAAGGTCGGTAACCTCCGATTATACTATGGAATAATCACGGGCGCTTTATCTCACCTTGAAAGAACTAATAATAAGGCGAGACTATCAATGAAGGATAACATTTCGGAAATCATAAAACAAAGATCATAATATATCATTTCATACACTTTGGAACCTTTAAAATAGTCATTATTCAAAAAGAGCTTGACATATCCATATCGTCGTATCCATGGTAAGAACATATCCTTGACATATTCATCATAGACGTCTTCTTATATCTGGCATCATCCTTGTCGTCATAAAATCATAGTCATCGTTTTAGTCATGAAAACTATCAAAACGTAAAACTTAGATTTTGGAGAAAATGAATATTTTTGAAAACATTTATAACTTTTAAGAAGAAATCATGTTTTGAAATCATAAATTCTAACTTGAAAATAAGGTCGTTATGGGAGCATTTATAATATTTCATCATGTGATTCATGCCGTAGAAAGAAAAGGGCTTAGCCTTAACATACCTGCGCCGCGCCTTACTAGCTACGCTTGTTCGTCCAACTTGTTAGTCTACATTCAAGAAGATCGACACTATCGTTAGATTCATCAACATATACTTGTCTTAACCTTTCAAGTACATTCACTTATGGTCCGCCGAAATTTCGGCAAAGATCTCCCCGTAAATATACCACCCCCGAGAATCTACTCGGCCAATTTAAATCAACAACAATCCGGGAATTCAACCCGGCCAAACTATCAACAATACCAACAATCATTCTAGCAGCACTTCAGTATCCAATTCAATTCAATTCAATTCAATTCAATTCACATAATCTTCCAACAACTTAATCAACACACTACTTCATCCGAAACCTTCTATTTCAACAACAACCATACGTCTCATTGTCATTCATGTACGCTAGCTTTAACCACAACCTTCATTCTACATTACATGATCCATAACGACAACAACTAAAATGTCAAATTACATCAATTTACCTTAACTTACCAAATCGCCTACTATTCGGTTACAACAACTTCCTACACATTTTCATGCATTTCCCTCCATCTCTATACATTCCAACAACATAAGATTTCATGAAATTTATTCATTTCTTTCCATGCAACACAACACAACACCACGACCAATCCATGCAACACAATTCACGGCTACAACTAACATCCATAACTCAACAATCAAATTACTAAACAATATTAATTCATCACTTCACTTCAACATAACACATATATTCGGCCAACATGCAACACACATATTTTCATATGTTTCATCCATTTCTTCAACCAAACATTCATAACACTTAAAAGAAAATTGGTTCTTACCTTTTTCTCTTCAACTTTCCACTTGGCTTAAGATCATGAACTTGTACACATGAATGATTTTCTTGTTCCAATGAACCTTCCATGTTAAAGAGGACGTTTCATTTGCTTGGAATACTAAGGAAAATAATTTTTCTCCTTCACTCTCCCTAGGCCATGTTTGGCCGAACCCCTCTCCCTTCTCTTTTTTTTTTTTTTTTTTCTTTTGCTTGTTCTTTCTTTCTCTTCCACTCTCCTCAACTAAAAGATGACCACATATATTTATATATATGACCTTGCAAGCATGTGAGGGGCACATGCCCCTCCCTTCATTCTTCTTTTTTTTCTCTAGAATTTTCTTTTCTTTTCTTGACTTTTCTTTTATTTTCTTCAAATTTCCAAAAGATGACTAATCCTTTCTTTGTCTCTTTTCCCCTCTTTTTCGGCCACATGGCCTTTTCCAAGAGATTTCTTGATTACTCGTGAAATGACCATTTTGCCCCTCGACTTTTCTCAATATTACCATTTTGTCCCTGACCTTCCGCATTATTTCCACGGCCCATTTTGCGAATTTCTCTTCTTGCCCCTATCCTTTCTTAATATTTCCGTCCAATAATATTCATAAATAATATTCATAACCAACTCGTTCATTAAAATTATTTTAGAACATAGTCTTGTCCTTAACTTTTCACCATTGCCTCACAATATCCGAACGTACGAAATACGGGCTATAACAAAGACCCCAAGCTGCCAAATGGTTCCGCGGGCCCCACATGAATAAGTCGGTGGAACCGACCTAGGGGGGCTATAAATGCCCCATCAGCCCGTTTTTTTAGCATATTAACATTCCAAGAGTCCTAGAAGCCTCTCAAAACATCTCCCAAATATTATAGTCCGATAAATCAAGAATTTAACAAGATTACGCCAAACTAGTCCGTGAAAGGTAATTGTTCTTGCTTCTACTTAAGCTTGGCGTTAGAGAAAGTTGATGTGGCTGAGTTTCTTCAAGTATAAGGTATGTTATTTATCCCATCTTTTATGTTGAGTTTATTTGAAGGTCTAGCAAGCCTTAAAAATAAAACTAGTTATGGAGAAAAGGTCATAGAGTGTTGTATTGTAGTTGTTGTGTTTATGGGCTGTTTTGAACGTGTTGTGGCCATATGGATGGACTGATTTATGCATATAAAAATGGTATCTAACATTGTTGGCATATTGATGAGATTATACTCCTTGATTGGGATGGAAGAAAGTGCATATTGTTGTTGTATGTTGAAAAACGTCGTGTGGGATGTTTATGGAATATGTTGGTATGAATAATAATGTTGTTGATATGGGTATTATTGTTGTTGTTGTTGGTTGTTGAATTGAGAATTTGGGCTAGGCATATAAACAGGGGAGATGCTGCCCGATTTTCGGCAAAATATGGAATAGTTTGATTCGAAACTTGGAGTAAGTATGCGATAAAGAGGCTAACGTTAGTGTCAATCCTCTTAAATGTAGACTTACGAGCCCGGACGAATAAGCGTAGCCAATAAGAGGTGGAACAGGTATGTAAAGCTTACCCTTTCTTTCTTTTGGCATGTCTTAGATGTAAGTAAGATATGATACGAGCCTTGGGGTAACTCTATTCTTAAGATCCGAGCATGTCTACGATTCTTATTCACTTCTTGATGTTAGCAATCCTAATATAGTCGAGCTATGGTCCTTGTGTCTTTGTGTGATTGGATAGTAAATGTTGCATAAAAAGTTTTGTTCCTAAAGGATTCTATGTCGGATAAGATCCCTAACTTTCATAGACGGCTCGGATCGCTCCGATACGTTCGTAGAGGGTCCTAAAGCGAATAATTCCCGTAACTTTCATGGGCGGGCTCGGATTGGGTTGATACATGTCTATGATCTCTAAGACTCTCTTTAACGTAGTCCTAATGGCATTTAGAATGGATTTAGCATGACTATCGTTCGATACTCGAGCGCTTATTTGTCTACTTATCTATCGAGTCTTAAAAGATGATTTATATGCATATGGTTTCTCACTACTCTACTCGTGCGAGTCGTTATTACTTCTTTCATCGCGTAAGGCAAAGGACATGTATTCGTGCACAACTCCACTGCATTATTCACCGCGTCCCTCACTAGAGGGCTGGGGCACGTTATATGTATATGATGATATTCACCGCGTCCCTCACTAGAGGGCCGGGGCACGTTATATGATATGATGATGATATGATGATACGGGGATGGCGGCCAGGATGGCATATGATGATCCTATTCACCGCGTCCCTCACTAGAGGGCCGGGGCACGTTATATATACATGATATGATGATTTTATTTACCGAGTCCCTCACTAGAAGGCCGGGACACGTTATACATGCATATGTACATGATGATTATTTACTTATGCCACTCAGTCCCATAACGGGTTAAGTATGATATTGACATGCATGATTTATGTTTCAAAGGCAAGCCTTACGATTTTCTATACTCCTGATTTCAGTATGATCATGTTTACTGTATTTCATGCTTTACATGCTCGACATATTCCGTCCGACCCCCCTTCTTTGGGGGGCCGCGTTTCATGCCGCGCAGAGTACACGGATAGAGTAGAGGATATTAGTAGAAGATGTTCCGGATTGGCGAGCTCCATTTCCTTCCGGAGTCTTCGCCGAGTCGGAGTATCTATGTTATGGTATCCGGATTTATGTTAGAGACTTTGCACCTTACGCAGTCACGTATATAGCATGTCGGTTTGTAAGCGGCTCTCGTAAGACGATGTGCCATTATGCATTATGTTACAAGTTTCATATGTATAGAAGATTTTCCTTGATTTGGGAAAGACGAAAGGCATGTTTTTTTGAAAAGCTTACATTATGCACTCATGTCATGATTTAAGGGCCCAGTATGATTATGAGTATCACGAGAATCAGCGGGTTCGCTCGGCCCTAAGTAAGGGTCGGGTGCCTATCATGCCCTATCGAAAGTTGGGGTGTGACAAACAATTCCATAATTACAAGATTACATTCACATTATACTCAATTCAATGTCAAAACTTCTTTTCAAAATCAATCCATAACAACAACTTTAACACAACCCCTTATACACTTGTATACGACACTTCTTTAACATCATTGTTATCCCTCATAACAAGATTATGCTCAAAACATGCTAATAATTATAGCTCAAGTTAATTACAACTCAAAATATCATCAAATTCATATTTGAACTTTTCCTCCTATTTCTTCTCCCCAAATCTTAGCATTATTACCAAATAAACTCATAAGCATAAAACTAAGATGAAATCTTACCTCAAAATTCAAGAACACTTCAATTACAAGGTTAGTCCACCTTACAAACACTCACCCAAGCATCTTCAAGAAGTGGAGACAAGTGTAAAGCTCACTTGGAAACCCTAAGTACTTTGATCTTCACTTTGATCTTTGATTTTTGCTTGGAAATATGTTGGAATATGTTTGGAGAGGTTTCTAGAGCTCTCTTGAACTTGGGAGTGTGTTTAAAATGAGTAAAATGAAAGGGGGGGGGGGGGGTAGTCGTACTTAAATTCTTGAAATTTCCACCGACTTATTATTATATTGGCCGTATAATATCATAAGGCCAACTTATTGGCCGTATAACATTATACGGTCCGTATAATGCCATCATCATTTCTGCTTCTCCATAAATTTTTGATATCCTTATTATAGTATTATACGGCCAACTTGTTAGCCATTTAACATTATACAGCCCATATAATTTGTCCGTATAATACCGTCTAAAATTTTTCAAAAATAAACTATTGTCGAACCTTCCCGCTTCGATTCGCTTATTCTCCAATGCTTTTGTAACTTACCAAACATGAATTTAAACACCTATAATCACATGTTAAACATGTCCAACCTCATATATCCTTGAAACAAGTCCCGGTGTCCAAAATTAAGACACCAACGTACTACGAATCTCAATGCACAAAACTACAAGGTGTATCATTGCTCCCCCCTTAGAAACATTCGTCCTCGAATGTTAATTTCCAAAAGTTCTACCAAAATTTTGGCAGATTATTTCCTGTAACTGTACCACTGCCAACCTACCACAGCAACCCATAACATACAGCGCCACATAGGGCCACCACAAGAAATAACAAAAATGGCCCTACATGACCAATAAGAGTAGTTGATAAATAATGCATACCTGAAGACGATCATGATGCAGTTTAAATCTGTTATGTAGCTAGAAACAGATGAGGATATCTAGAGTTCATAGCTTCTTCAGCTTCCCAAGTCATCTCCTCCGTATTCTTGTTTCTCTACAAGACTTTAACTGAAGCTACATCCATAGTTCTTAACCTAGACTGACAATGGGAACCTCTTCATATGATAGTTGCTGAGTAACCTGAACATCATTAATGGGCACAACTCTTGAAGGTTCTCTAATACACTTACGAAGCATCGATACATAGAAGACCGGATGAATGGACTCCAAGTATGAGGGAAGATCTAATTTATAGGCCACTTAGCTCCCTCGACGTACAATCCTATAAGACCCAATATATCGAGGACTAAGGTTGCCACTAAGTTTTCTTTCTTACCAAACCTCATAACGCCTTTCATAAGTGATATCTTCAAGAATAACCAATCATCAACTTGGAACTCGAAGTATCAGCGGTGATCATCTGTAAACGACTTCTGACAACTCTGAGCTGCCAATAGTTGATCTTGAATAAGCTTGACCTTTTCAACTTCCTGTTGAATCAAATCTGGCCCTACTAACTTAGTCTCCTCCATTTCAAACCATCCAATTGGTGACCTACACTTCCGCCCATATAGAGCTTCATACAGGGCCATCTAGATACTTGAATGATAACTGTAATTATATGTGAACTCAATAAGTGATAATGATCATCCCAACTACCTTTGAAGTCTAGTACACATGCCCGTAGCGTATCTTCGAGAGTCTGAATAGTGCGCTCAGCTTACCCATCAGTCTAGGGGTGAAACGATGTGCTAACATTCACCTAAGTCCCCAAACCCTTTTTGAAAGACCTCCAGAAATTTGTTGTAAACTAGGCACCCCTGTCAGAGATGATAGTTACTGGAAAACCACGAAGTCGGGCTATCTCTTTGATATAAAGGTTCGCATAATCCTCAACTCAGTAAGTAGTCCTGACAGGTAGAAAATGGGCTGATTTTTTAAGCCTATCCACGATCACCCATATAGAGTAAAACTTAGGCTGAGAACTGTCACACCCTAATTTCCAATAGGGTGTGATGGGCACCTGACCCTTACCTAGGGCCGAGCGAACCCTCTGACTAGCGTAATACTCGTAATCGTACTGGTTCCTTAGCCGAAACACAACTACATAATGAAAATTTTTAGAAATCAAACATGCTTTTCTTTTTTCGAACAACGAAACCTGTGACACTTAAAACTTGCAATACAATGCATAACAATAGTACGTCGACTTAAATAGCCGATTACATAACTGACATCTTACACCCACGACACTGTCTGCAAAGTCTCTAGCACAGAACATAAACCCATAACATCATAATCTGACTCGGCAGCACTCCGGAGGAAATGGAGCTCGCCGGTCCCGCTGGAACATCTTTTGCTAATATCTTCAGCTCACCTGTGTGTACCTGCGCGGCATGAAACGCAGCCCCCGAAGAAGAGGGGCTCAGTACGGAATATGTACTGAGTATGTAAAGCATGGAATACATGACACGAGATCATATCTGAAACGAGGAGTACAGAATATGTGCATAATAGTCAGAATACCAAAATACGTGCATCTGTACTACAAATAGTGCACAGGAGGTACATAAAACAGATATGCTAATCAAAATGCTCAAAATATTTAGCTTTCCTTTGAAATCATTTCTATCTCATATGTATATAAAATAGAACATATCATAGTAACTAATATTAGCCGACAGATCGTATTACAGAACCATCGGATTATCGGATTATCACATTAAGCAGAATTATCGTAGCCTCAGATTATCATATCATCAGATTATCACATCATCAGAACAGACTCATTACGTTATCAGATCATCACATTATCAGATCATTATATCATCAGATCAAACAGATTATCACATCATATATCCTATGTGGTCCCTAATGGGACCCGGCGGACGGAACGTGGTCACCCCTCCTGTCTTGGGCGCCACAACTCATCATACTTCGGAAGTTTTGTATATTCTCCGAACATGTCCTCCGAATCAGATCATATTTCAGAATCATATCACATTTCAGAACCATATCAGATTTCAGAACTCATCATACTTCGGATCACATCATATATCAGAATCAGATCACATTTCAAACGCTCATCATACTTCGGAAGCTCATCATACTTCGCATTGTGCGCACGATAGTACCGGCCCGGGACTCGGCGAAGGGAATAACAAAAATGTGCACGAACAGAATCGTGGGATCTATATGCCGTTCATAACATTCATACATATTCCACAGAATAATCAAACGAATTATCATTCACAAGCCAGTAGCGTTAGTCATATCAAATTTCTTCCGGATATTACTCGGAAATATATCAAACAACAATATCGACCATAATTACGTATCCAAATCATATGCGTACGAATTCTCATTTCATATAATTATACGGATTCCATAGAACAATCAAAACGGACTATCCTTTACAAACCGAGTTAATAGTCGTGGTCAAATCCAGTTTCCTTCGAGTATTACTCAGGACTTATCAAATAGAACTTTAGTCGTCGTGGTCATGCATTAGGATCATGTATACGAATTCTTATTTCAAACTTTACCAACGAATAAGTAATTACATTCGGGGGTCGGATTATTAACCATATTAGTTCATTTTAACACGTTATTAGAACTATACAAAAGAACGTCTTGCGGGCCCACGGACAAGCATCAAACCGATCCGAGCCCGCCTATGGAACTTTAAGGTCATTACATGTTACAAAACTTCCTACGAAGGTTTTAAGGCCATCCGGTTCCATTTACGAAAGTTATGGACGTTCGTAGTTTCAGACTCTTTTACGAACATACCAAAACACAACAACCCAAGCAACAATCGTAATAACAACATCGATAGATAATTCAAGATATCCAAACTAACATCCCATCTTGCCCGAAGCCTTCCAACTCAACTAGACGATAACAACACACTCTTCTCTTTCAAATCCATCAACTATATCAACAATTCTATGTGTTAACAACATCATTTCCATCAATACAAGAAATTATATTAAAAACATATTAGTTCTCCAAAACAGCCCGCACACTACAACTTCAACACAAGCCATCAAACGTTTATGCTTTTACATCACACATTCCATAACAACAATAATTAAAACACTTAGTAAAATGAGTCCATTCCTCCCACATCAAAACAGCCCATTCTCGGCCACAACCCCCACATACATGCTTTCATAATCTTTCATCAATTTCTATATATCACAACATATACAAAACATGCACAACCGCAACAACCAAATTGCTAAATAAAATTGATTCATTTGTCCTACACAACACTCTATATTCGGCCAACACCATAGCACACACTCCATGATTTTTCACCCATTCCCACACGTTACAACAATCACACAACAAGCTAAATACAATTAATTCATCACTCACATGCTTGCACACACACACGGCTAGACACACACATGCACGGCTAGGCTTCTACTTCCCATATTTTCATGATTCTAGTTCATTTCCACACTTCACAACCTCCACAAACCATGCACAACATATGAAAATAGGGATTGAACCATACCTTTTCCCACCTTGTTCTTCACACGGCTAGCTTGTATTTTTGCAAGAAGGAATGTCTTACATGCTCCAACAATTATCCCATGATGTAGAGGACCTTTCAATTGCTATGAAAGCTAAAAGAAACAATTTTTCATGCTAAATTTCCATGGGGCTGGTTCGGCCAGCCCCCCCCCCCCCCTTTCATGGCCGTTTTTCTCTCTTCTTCTTTCCTTTCTCCACAATTCTTGAAATTTCTAGGAGATTAATGATCAAGATGACTAAGTTGTCATCTTATATTGCCAAGTATTAGTAATACATGTGGCCTATGGCCCACATATCACATGCAAGGCCACATGGCCAATTTTTCATGAAAATAAATTTCCAAATTTTCACTTTTTGGCCCCAAGTTTTCATGAATTGCTCATCTTTCCATAATTCATTTTTGGTCTCATATTTCATGAAATATAAATTTCCATAATTTCCACTTTCAACCTCAAAATTTTTCCTTAATATTTCCATCCCATAAAATCATGAGTGACTTACGCCTTAACACAAAATCGAAAAAGTAGCCTTGCTCTTGACTCGTTGCGACTAGCTCAAAATATCTCGACGTACAAAATGCGAGATGTAACATCCTTCCCCCCTTTTGAAACATTCGTCCTCGAATGTTCAACTAGTCGTATAGGATCTTAAGGATCTCAGAGGGGTTTCCTTTATTACCATAGCATAAGATTTCACTTACCAGTCATATTTCTCTTTCATCCCCTCCTCAGGTTCGCAAGTCATTTCCTTTCTGTCACCATTCTGCCGCGATGCCTTAACGAAAGTTACATCTTTAGCACGCAACCTTTTATCTTACCATTGGTGTAATAAGGTTCGGTGTATACCGGGTTAAACTCGTCCTTTTTGTCGAATCTGCTTACGCTCCTCACGGATGATATCTCCAAGCATGCCCATTCACCAGTCTAAAATTTTAAGTGCCGACATCGATTGTTGTCACATGATTTCCACCGCTTCTGAGCTACTAATAGCCGTACTACCTTTCACGACGTCTTCGCGAGCTACTCGTTGCTTTCCTTTGTCGTATTCTCTCTCTCTCCTTTTCCTAATATCATGTTGTCCCGGATACTTACAACTAATTCTCAGCGCCATATCAATTATTTCCCTGACTTCCATCCTTTTACTGCAAGCCTTTCAATCTCCCCAGCTTGTCTCAGCAAAGAAATTCACCTGCGGCCCAAGCATTCGTATCCAGGACATTGTAGCGTCGATTGTTTTCCGTCTTACCCCTGCATCTCTCCCTCGCTTCCCCCCTTTTAGGGGTGTACTCATACTATCGCCCAATTCGACCTTGCCTTAAATCCATATTTCCAATCCCAATTAAGCGGTGCTTTTATCTCGACATTTTAATCCCTTTGCCACCCATTTACTCACTTTACCTCCTTTCCGAATATCGTTGTATTATCACTTTTCAAGCTCAACTCGTAGTAAAATAACATCAACTTGCCCCGTAACATTTATATTCTCTATATATGCTTTTTCCACTTAATCCCCATTTCTGCGTTGATCGATTAATGTCTTCCATATACCGCCACGTTGATTACCGGAATGCATTTATCCGCTGATCTTACCATATACAGGATATCCTGTGCGTACTTACGCGCTCATATAGCCCCTACTATCTTACTTACAAAATGTCTCCCTACACTATTACAACTCACTCCAATTCTAGAACTGCAATGCATTTTCTTCCTCCCTATCGGTCTAACTCACTCCGTTCTGCGCGACCCTTTTGGGTTCCTGTCCACTCCCCAGACGCTTAACTTGTCTTTAAATCATTCTAACTCCTCATTTACTTCTTGCGTCTAGATTTGCAGAACTTTCAGAAAAACTTCCCAGGGGGGTCACCCATCCTGAATTTGCTCTGGCCCCAGCACGCTTAACTTGGAAACTCCGATGAAATACGACACTTTAACGCTCGTATAGCTGCGTCCATCCTACCGCAACACCTCGGTCACATATTTTAGAGTAAGTTGAGGTCTTAACAGATTTCGAACCGCCCTCATAACACAATTACTATTTTACCCCTCCTTTGGTCCTTGATATTCGCTTTTCACCTGTGGATATGATTACCTTTTATTCTAGGCTTCCAAATTCTCGATGGCGATGGACACACCCCGATCGCCGTTACTCATAAATCCTCAGTTACTAGCCTTTGATTTCTGCTCTCATTTTCTCTTTATTTCTGGGGAAATTTCGGCAGAGCTTCCTCTGTAACTGTTACAATCTCAAAGCCTGTACACAGGAAATACCAACGATGCCTCACAGGGCCAACATACATATACGAACATCGTATCATATCACAGCCTCACAGGGCTCCCAACATCATTGACAATTCAAAAATAGTAGGCATACCTTGTAGGCCCAGCTCAACTGCACCTATTATACTTTCTCATTTACCTCTCCTTTGATCCGAACTTGTATTTCCATCATACTTTAATATCTTACCTGGCATGTATCTTTCGTACCGTTGCTTACCTTCATGCTTTATAGCTTCCAGTATCGCTGTCACTTTCTTCCATTGACGCCATTTTTCCGCTGAAATCAAATATTAGTGTCGGGAATCTCATTTCCTATACTTGGCTCTATAGCACGATCTATGATGTCAAAGAAGTGTAACCATCCTAGATGCCCCGTAGCCTCCCGTTTATAGATGTGGCGCGCTTCACACCATAAACAGGACTCTACCGGACACGACTTTGCAGACAACCCCTAGGACAGACCTGCTCTGATACCACTTTGTCACACCCTAATTTCCGTTAGGGTGTGATGGGCACCCGACCCTTATTTAGAGCCGAGCGAACCCGCTGACTCACATAGTACTCATGATCGCGCTTACTATCAAGTCATGACACAATTACATAATGAAAATTTTTCGGAGAATAGTATACATTTTTTTTTTCCCGAATCAATGAAAACTTGTAACACATAAAGACATATAGCACTTGTAATACAATGCGTGATAATTCATCGGCTTACATAGCCACTTACATAACCGACATCCTATACCCACGACACTGTCTGCAAAGTCTCTAACACAGAACATGATACTATAACATAATGCTTTGACTTGGCAGCACTCCGGAGCAACTGGAGCTCGCCAATCCCGCTGGAACATCTTCTGCTAATGTCTTCAACTCATCCGGTGTACCTGCGCGGCATGAAACGCAGCCCCCGAAGAAAGGGGGTCAGTACGGAAGATGTACTGAGTATGCAAAGCAGTAAATACAGTAACTGAATCATACGGAAATAAAGAAGACAGAATGGTAGTACAATAACCGGAACTCATAAAACTTACCTTGAACGTAAATCATGCCTTTCAAAATCACTAGTGGACTGAGTATCATATTTAAAGAAATCATCATGTACATGTGCATTCATAACATGCCCCGGCCCTCTAGTGAGGGACGCGGTAAGTAAAATTATCATGCATATATATGTAACGTGCCCCGGCCCTCTAGTGAGGGGCGCGGTGAAGGAATCATCATAAGCCATCCTGGCCACCTCCCCGTCATCACATCATCATCATAAGTATATATATATATATATAACATGCCCCGGCCCTCTAATGAGGGACGCGGTGAATAATGCAGTGGAGTTGCACGAACACATGCCCTGGCCCGGGACGCAGTGAAAGATGTCATAATAGTCCGCACGAGCAGAGTAGTGAGATAACCACATGCATGCAAACAAATAAATAAACAAATTATTTTTCAAAACTCGACGGACAATTACATTTGCCGTCCTTCAGAAAGGTAGAAACAAATTCTGAGTCAATCGAAATTTTATACAAAATTTACGAGCTTCGGGAGTCATTCTTACGAGTCAACTATATTCAAATATGTAGTAATATTCAATGGGACAATCAAAGCAATCGTCGTACTTGCATACTACTTAAATAATTCAATTAAGTCAACATAACAAAATCTCGGGAACTAGGGGCCCACCTCGGGTCACATGAGGCGGCATACACAATTTACGTATAATACGTCTCATGACGTTCCTTATGAGGGTTTTTAGGGTAATCGGATCCTGTTCATGCAATTTCTAGGCACTTGGACAATTCTTGCAACTATTCATAAGCATTCAATTCAATTCTACTGAGTGAATAGTAACCATTTTCAATCTCGGATTTCTAGAATTAGAGTGATCCCCGAGACACGTATTCAAGCCTATTACATCTAAGACATGCCAAAGAAGAAAAAGGGAAGCCTTACATACCTTTTCTGCCGCTTACGCTACTCCAAATTCTCGTCCAAAGTTCGCCAAAATCGGTGATTTGGTCATGCTTACCAATTACTATTCATGAAGCTTTAAAATTCCAATCTTGGATTTGTTCTTGTCTTGCCGAAATTTCAAGCAAAGCACCTCCCCGTAAATGCACCATCCCGAGAATATGGCTCGGCCCAAAACACAACAACCCAAGCAACAATCGTAATAACAACATCGATAGATAATTCAAGATATCCAAACTAACATCCCATCTTGCCCGAAGCCTTCCAACTCAACTAGGACGATAACAACACACTCTTCTCTTTCAAATCCATCAACTATATCAACAATTCTATGTGTTAACAACATCATTTCCATCAATACAAGAAATTATATTAAAAACATATTAGTTCTCCAAAACAGCCCGCACACTACAACTTCAACACAAGCCATCAAACGTTTATGCTTTTACATCACACATTCCATAACAACAATAATTAAAACACTTAGTAAAATGAGTCCATTCCTCCCACATCAAAACAGCCCATTCTCGGCCACAACCCCCACATACATGCTTTCATAATCTTTCATCAATTTCTATATATCACATTTTCTTTTCTTTTTTGTTTTCTTTTCTTTTCCCTCCAAATCTTTCTTCAAATTTCTAGAAATTTCCTTAAGATGAACATGATGAAAATGACTTAATAGGTCATCTTAATTCTACATATATTAAGCTTCCAAGTGGCCATGGCCCACACTACATGTGGCCTTATTTTTCATGAACTACTAATTTCCAAAATTCCACTTTTTAACCCCAAATTTTCTTTAATATTCCCATCCAATAAAATCATAACGACTTGCGCGTTCAAACGAAACCGGAAAAATGTAACCCCGTCCTTAACTTCCCGCCATTGACTCGAGATATTCAAATGTGCAAAACGCGAGGTATAACAAGAACGATGCAACCTTGTAATGAAATCCATATTAATTAATTCCTACTTCCAAATTGGGATCCCCATAGCCTGCAATAGCCCACCAGGCTTCTGATGCTCAATCTTCACTTGCTGACGTATTAAGACAATGGGCTACGAACTCTACTATGTCTTTCTTTATTCTGTCCCAAAAATAAACTTCTTTAATATTATGATACATATTTGTTGTCCCCGAATGAATAGAATAACGGGAACAATGAGCCTCCTTTAAGATTTGGCGACGTAATCCTGCAACATCAGGAACACATAGTCTGCCTCGATATTTAAGAACTCCATCTACAGAAATCTTGAATGGTGACTTTTTCTTCTGGGGAGATGTATCTTTATAATGAACTAACATGGGATCCTCATACTGGCTCTTTCAGCTCAGTTACTAAAGATGGAACTGCCGCATTATGAATAGTGATTCTCGTATCACCCGAGTTTAATAATCGTACTCCTAGGTTGGCTAACTGCTGAAGCTCATGAGCTAACCCCCTTTTCTTTGGCCGAATATCATAGAAGCTACCCATGGATCTACGGCTAAGGGCATTGTCTACTACATTTGCCTTTCCAGGATGATACAAAATGCTAACATCAAAATCTTTCAGTAGCTCCAACCATCGCCATTTGTCACACCCTAATTTCTATTAGGGCGTGATGGGCACCCGACCCTTACCTAGGGCCGAGCGAACCCGCTGACACTCGTGACACTCATAATCATATTGGACCCTCATAGCATACCATAAATACATAATGAAAGATTCTCGGAAAACAAACTTGCCTTTCATCTTTTTCAAATCAAATAAGGCCTGTAACCGTATAAAACTCGTAAGATAATACATCACTATACATCGTCTTATGGAGCCGCTTACAAAATTGACATACTACATACACGACACTGTCTGCAAAGTCTCTAACATGAAACATGAAACCGCATCATGCGCTCGACCTTGCGGCCTCCAGAGAAAGTGGAGCTCGCCAATCGCCGGGAACATCTTCTAATATCTTCAACTCATTTGGGTGTACCTGCGCGGCGCGAAACGCGGCCCGAAGAAAGGGGTCACATACGGAATATGTACTGAGTATGTAAAGCATGGAATATAGAAAACAGGGTCATAATCGAAGTAGGAATTACCGAAACAAGTGCAATGACCAGAAAAATCATAAAACTTGACTTTTAAAATAGTTATCATGCATATACATATATCGGTAAATAAATTCATACCATAATCATGTCATCATATCATCGTACATGTATACCGTACCCGGCCCTCTAGTGAGGGACTCGGTGAGTAAAATCATATCATAATCATGTATGCATGCATATATACATATATATACCGTACCCGGCCCTCTAGTGATGGACTCGGTGAATAGCGTGTCCCGGCCCCGCTAGCAAGGGACTCGGTATGCCATCCTGGCCGCCATCCCCATCATCACATCATCATCATATCATATATATATATATATATATATATATATATATATATAGCGTACCCGGCCCTCTAGTGAGGGACTCGGTGAACAATGCAAGGAAGTTGCACGAATACGTACCCGGCCCGGGACTCGGTGAAAGACATATTGAGCTTGCACAAGCAGAGTAGTGAGAAACCATATGCACACAAAATTATACTCACAGACTCGATGAAGTAGGCTGAACGGAATGTCATTTGAAAATCGGACCATAGTAATATCAAATATCTTTTGGACGTTATTCGGAAACATAACATATATCATAAACGTATTGACAAAACCATAGGGATCATAGTCATATGCCAAACCAATCCGAGTCCGCCTCGGAAGGTTACGAACATTATTCACTTTAGAACTTTCTACGAACAAATCGAAACGATCCGAGCCTTTCTGCGAAAGTTGCGGACGTTCGTATTTTCGGAATCGTTTAGGAAACAAACTCTTTTTGAAACAAACTTTTATGCAATCCTTGAAATCCATTCGTGCGAAAAACATAAAGACCATAATTTGACTATATTAAGAATATGAATATCAAGAAACAAATATGGATCATAAACATGCTCGGATCGCAAGAGTAGAATTACCTCGGGGTACGTGTCATAACTTACTTTTCACTAAGACATGCCAAAGAAAGAAGGGTTAAGCTTACATACCTCGATCGCTTCCTAAGCTAATCCAACTCAAGTCTCGACTCTCCAAGGTCTACACAACGTCAATAGATATCGAATATTAGTCATAAACATCGAAGAATCCAATTCCAAGCCATTACTTTTTCTACAGAAATTTGGGCAGCATTTCCCCTATAAATACGACATCCCCGAGAATTCAACTCGGCCAAATATCCAACAACAATACCAAAAACCACATCAACAATATCAATAGGCAATTCCAAGCGCATTCTAACTTTAATAACTCCTTTCTACATAATTCGACGACATTCATTTATATTCAATTTCAACTACATGCATTCACGGCAACATCAATGCTCGCATATTCAAAAACTAACCTAAGGTCATTCAAACAAGATTCGGGAACATTTCGGACAATCCATAAAATTATTCAAACCAGCACACACCCATACACCATGCAGCCGAACCTTCCATGTTCAAGAAAGCAACAACAACACATTTTCTTCCTTCCAAATTCATGAACTACATTAATAATCCATTACTTCCATAAATTCACTAAACTATATAAAGTTCCATAACAAGCCGCAAACACTATAACTTCACTTTAAACCCCTAAACTTTCATTATCAACATAGAATTCATAACACAACAACCAAAACATACCAAATAAAATTTGTTCATCATTCCTACATCAAACACACACACTCGGCCAAGACTACACTCCACGGCTCAACTTCCACATACACAATTTCATGAGTTTCATTCATTTCCACATTCCACAACATGCACAAACCATACATAACATATGGAAATAAGGATTAAGTCTTACCTCTTCCATCCCACTTCTTTCTCGGCTAGAGTTCTACAGGATTAAGTTTTCTTGTCCCAATAGCTATTCCACGTTAACGAGGGCCTTCTAATTAGTAGAGAGACAAGGAGAAAATAAATTTTCTTGATCAATATTAGGAAACACCACTTTCGGCCAGCCCTTGGCCGAAAGTCACTCTCCTCTCTTTTCTTCTTCTTTCTTGAATTTTCCAAAGTCTAAAATGATGAGTTGTTCCTTGTGTTGGCCTCACTTATATATGTATATATAATTATACACATGGCCGGTCACACCCCCTATTTTTTTCTCAAATTTTCTAGAATTTTCTTAGGTGGTCAAAGATGAATTCTAGTCTTGCATGACCACCTTTTTATATATATATATATATATATATATATATATATATATATATATATATATATATATATATTTAACCCTTACAAAATATGAGATGGACACATAGCCCCCCTTGATGGCTTGGAACAATTGGCTAGCCATGTGTGGGCCCCACGGCCACATGGCCATTCATGGCTATTTCATGAAAATTTTGTTTCCTCTCTTAGTCCTTAATCTTCCTTATTCCAATTTTGCCCTTACTACTCCATACCAATAAAAGGATGAATACACAACTTATTCATTCTTAAAAAAAAAAAAAAATTATAACCTTGTCCCTAGCTTTCCGCCATTAACTCGGAATATCCAAATGTACAAACTGCGAGGTATAACATCCTTCCCCCCTTTAGAACATTCGTCCTCGAATGTTCAACTAGTCCTGCGGGGTCTCATAAGCATCTCGGGGAGGGGGGGGGGGGTTCCTTTATTACTATGACATGCAGCCTTTTTCTTCTCGTTCTTCTTTTGTTATCGTTCCGCCACAATATCTTAGCGGAAGTTACACCCTTATTACGTAACATTCTTACCTTACGAACCATGTAATAAGGTCCGGTACATTTCGAATTAAGCTCTTCCTTCTTGTCGAATTTGATTACGTTCTTCACGGATGATATCTTCAAGCATACCCATTCGCCAGTATAGAATTTTAAGTGTCGATACCGATTATCGTCATATGATTTCTATCGTTTCTGAGCTACTAATAGTCGTTCCCTGCTTTAACCATTATCGGCTGATACAATTCTGAAAGAAGTTGGCGTATAAATTCACCCTCCTTTTAGTGGCCAACTAGTTTGATCACTTGCTTAAATCGTCTTAAAACCTTTCTTTACTCATCTTGTTACATTTTCAGCACATTGCCTCGTGTCATTACCTTATCTTTAATCCGAACTCTTCTATCATCCCTTTGCTCAGATCTTGCTCTCAACTTTCCTGTCACACGTGATGTTGCAATCTTTACCCGAATGTACGAAGGAGGTCAAATTATTCTAAGAACTGCTTCAACGTAGCTTCACTAATCCTTATGTTTCACTTTATCTTTGCCTCTCTTCTCCTACCACCAGCATCGGAATACATTTTTGGTTCAACCATAAGCATGTCCTGTTCGTTCTCAGTACTAGTTCCACCTCGGTAATTTATCTCAAACCATCCTAACATCTTTCCTTAATGCACCTAAAGCATTATCACCGTATTGTTGTTACCGACCCTAAACTTTTCTCGTTAAGCATTTACTTGGTCTCATCTCCAGTGTATAATATTCATAAGTGACATGACTGCCCTCGCACGACCTGCATATTTAATCTTAGTCACGATCGTTCCTTTTCCTGGTTCGTACTATTCCAGATCTTACTTCCGTGCTCGCATTTGCTAGGAGTCTACCTTGTCATACTCCTTTTCCCTGCTTTTCTTACTTTCTACCATAAGAAATTTCCCTCGCTAGCCACCACTCTATTGCCCACATCTTAACCTCTAATTCAGCATAATCGTGTTATCTTTCATAATGTCTCCGTAAGTTACTCATCGTCTTCTCTTGTCGTATTCTCTCTTCAAGTCTCCATTTTCTAATATCATGTTATGCCGGGTACTTACAATTAATTCTCAGCGCCATCTCGATTTTTACCCTGACTTTTATCCCCTTTATTGTTGGCTTTTAGACCTTACTAACTTGTCTCGGCAAGGAATCTTACATGTGGCCCAAGCGTCCGTATCCAATATATTGTCGCGTCGTTTGCCTTCGTCTCACACTTGCATCTCTCCCCCTCGCTTCCCCCCTTTAGGGGTGTGCTTATACTATTTTCCGTTTAGGCTTTGCCCTACGTCCGTATTTCCAATCTTGATTAGATAGCACTTTTATTCCAACATTTTAATTCCCTTTCCTTCCGCCTACTCGCTTTCTTTTCTTTCCAAATATCGTTGTATTAACACTTCCCAAGCTTATCTTGTAGTGAAAACAACATCAGCTTGCCTTGTAACATTTGTACTCTTTATTTTATTTTTTTCCACTTGAACCTCGTTACTCTGTCCGATTAATGCCTTCCATATACCACCACGTTGATTGTCGGAATACTTATATCCGCTGATCTAACCATGTACAGGATATCCTGTGCGTACCTGTGTACACATATAGTCCCTACTATCTTGCTTACAAGATGCCTCCATACACTATTCCGACTCACCCTAATCTTAGAACTGTGATGCACTTTTTTCCTCTTTATCCGTCTAATTCACCCCGTTCTGCGCCATCTTTTAGGGTTTCTGCCCACTCCTCCGACTCTTAATTTGTCCTTAAGTCACTCTAACTCCTCATTTGCTTCTTGCGTCTGAATTTGTAGAACTTTCAGAAAACTTCCCACGGGATCACCCATCCTGAAATTGCTCTCACTCCAGCACGCTTAACTTTAAAATTCTGACGAAATACGACGCTTTAACGCTCGTATAACTGCGTCCACCCTACCGTATCACCCTTGTCACGTATTTTAGAGTAAGTCGAAGTCCCAACGGATTTCGAAACGTCCTCATAACACGTTTCCCTCCGAATTAGAAAGGGTTTCTTAGTCTCCCGACTTCACGTTTTCTATTTCAACTCCCTTTAATCCTCAATATTCACGTTTCACTTCTAGACATGACTATTTTTCCGTCTTAAACTCCCAGATTCCTAACAGTGAGGAATACACCTCGATCGCCGTTACTTATAATTACTCGGTCATCACCCTCTGGATTCTGTTCTCATTTTACCTCGTCCTTCATCCTTTCTATATCCAAGTCTTTTACCGTCCCGTCACTTCTGGCACCTAGATCCTTAACTGCGCGTGTCGTGGTCTATTACTATGCCGTTGTCTCACTCCCTTCTTATTTTCTCCTTCCGATCACCCCTTTCTTTTCTTACGCTCACTATCATTTTCACTATTATGTAACGCTTATTCCAAACCTTTCCTACAGAACTTGACAAGCCTTTCTTATTCGTTCTATATTTCACTCTTCCCATTTCACGCTTTCCTTTAGATTCTAGCTATATGGGTCGTGTCATGGCTTTGGCCACTTTCTTGCTAGGCTTTACTTACTTCCGTAACGGTCCTTATTACATTTACATTATGTCTTATCAGTACATTCATGCCCGTTACAATTCTTTTCCCCTATGCTCTTGTCTTAATCATATTATTACCCCTTTTAACTATAAGCTCATCGTAATTTTTCCTTGCTTGTTCATTCGGTCAGCACCTTAAATAGCACTCCGTCATGACTCACTAGCCCCCCCTTTTTTTGAATCGTCTTTTAGGGCTACAAGTCCCTTCCTAATTCTTTTCACCGAGTCACTATCGGACTTCTACTTACTATTATGCCCAATTCAACAATTAACTTCCTTCTCGGTGTCGGCCATACTCGTAACTTAGTCAAATTTTCATCATTACTATTAACTCGACCTTTCCAGACATACCACAAACCTATACCTCATTTTCACTTTATTTCTGGAAAAATTTCGGCAGAGTTTCCTCTCAGAATCGTTACCATCTCAAAACTCCGTACAGGAAATACCAACAATGCCTCACAGGGCCAACATATATATATGCGTATCATATCATATCATATCACAGCCACGCAGGGCTCCCATTGTCATCAACAGTACAAAAATAATGAACGTACCTCATATTCCGAACTTAAACGGCACCTGTTACACTTTTCTTGTTTACTTTCCCTTTTTGATCTCAACTTGTATTTCAATCGTACTTCAATATCTTACCCGATATGTATCTTTCGTACCGTTGCTTACCTGCGTACTTCGTAGCTTCCAATGTCGCTAGTCGCTTTCTTCCGTCAGTGCCATTTCCCTGCTGAAGTCAAAGGTCAGTGTTGGGAATCTCATTTCCTATAACTTGGCTCTACGGCACGATCTAAGATGTCAAGGAAGAGTAACCATCCTAGATGCCCCGTAGCCTCCTGTTTATAAATATGGCGCGCTTCACACCATAAACAGGACTCTACCGGACACGACTTTGCAGACAACCCCTAGGACGAACCGCCCTGATACCAATTTGTCACACCCTAATTTCTGTTAGGGCGTGATGGGCACCCGACCCTTACCTAGGACCGAGCGAACCCGCTGACACTCGTGACACTCATAATCATGTTGGACCCTCTGTTATATCCTGTATTTCGTACATTGGGACAATCCGAGTTAACTACGATAAGTTAGGGACAAAACCATTCCGGGATATGAAGTCGGGAAGTTTGAACTTTGATTTTGTTTTGAGACCTAATTTGTTCATGAATTTGTTGGCATGGAACATTTGGGAAAATTTGGGACCAAAAATGGAATAAGTGAAAGTTGGGAATTATTGAATTTTGGCCATATTGGCCATGTGGTGTGAAGATGGTCCCACACATTTTTGTGGCCAAATTTGATTGGCCCAACACATGTGTGGGCCATGGACACATGTATGAATCATCTAAGGGCTTAAAAGATGACTTCTAAGTCATCTTTCCTCACTTTACACTTAGCAAAAAAAAAAAAATAGAAGTTGAAGAACAACAAGCTTGAGCTCTCGGCCAAAGAGGGGGAAAAACCAAGTACAAAACAAGCCATCCCAAAATTATTTCGTTGATGCAAATTCACTAATTTGAGGTCCCTAAGTAACGTGGAAGTGTTATTAGGGTCATCCAACCATCCGTTTTCATCCTAGCAAACCCTAGCCTAGTGTGGAGTTGAAGAAGAAAGGTGAGATTTTAATTATGTTTTATATGTTATAAATGTTGTATGCATGTTTTAGTGTGTTAAAACGGAGGAAATTCATGAAATATGGCATGTTGGAGTTGAGGTTGTGTGTAGTGTATGGCCGTGTAAGTGTGTGTGTGTTGTGTTGTGTTGAAGCAATGAATTAAGGTCTAGTTAGCATGTTTTGATTATTGTAGAGTGAAGAAATGGATGAGAATCATCAATATGTAGGTGGGAGGTGTTGGCCGAATGTAGGCCATTTGTGTGACAAGAAATGAATTAATGTTAATTAGTATTTTGATTGTTGTCGTTATAGATTCTATGTTGACGATAAGATTTTGATGACTCAAAATGATATTGTAAGTGTTGCGGGCTGATTTGGAGGCTATGGCACATTTGATGTAATTTGTATATTCATGAGAATGACATTGTTAGAATGTGAATTGTTGGTGCAAATCATGATTTGAAAATGAGGAGTGTGTTATAGTGAGGTTCTCGGGTTTGGGACTGTTTTCGGGTAAATTGGAGCAATTGTTGGATTGTTGGAAATATTGTATGAATTGTTTAAGATGTTCTTGAATGTTGTTGGTATGGGTTCGGGTTAGTATTGGAATGTATGAGCGTTGATGTTGGCTTGAATGTAAGCCGTTGAATTGAATATAGTGAAAGTTGTGGAATGATGTAAAAGAGAGTTACTAATGTTATATTGCCTTTCGGATTTCTTATTGATGTTGCTAGGTTGGTTGTTGTTGTTGTTGTTGTTGATTTGGCCGAGTTAAATTCTCGGGGTTGGCCTATTTACAGGGGAAATGTTGCCCAAATTTTACGTAGAATTAAGGGCTAATTTGGAATTAAATGCCCAAATGTCTATAGCTAATGTTTGGCATATTATGATTTATTTGTAGACCTTGGGCAGCCCGAGACGTAGGTTGGAATTAGCTTGAGTTTGGATTAGCGTTGAGAGCGATCGAGGTATGTAAAGCTTACCTTTCCTTCTTTTGCATGTCTTAGATATGGCTAAGTTATGATACGCTACGAGCCTTGAGGGTAATTCTATTCCAAAAATCCGAATATGTTTATGATTCAGATTTGCTTCGTGATGTTGGCATCCTTAGTGTGGTCAAGCTATAGACTGTATGTCTTCGATATGATTGGATTTGAAATACTATGTAAACGGTTTGTTCCGAAAAGATTTTATGTCTACAAACGTCCGTAACTTGTACGACGGAGAACCGGATGGCTTTGATAAGCTCGCAAACGATTCTTATTTGTTTCTTGACATTTGTATTCATAACGTAGTCGAATTATGGTCCCTATGTCTTTTGTATGACTAAGTTTCAAAAGTTGTCTAAAAATTTTGTTTTTAAAAAGAGTTTTGCTCCTAAATGGTTCCGAAAACTACGAACGGCCGTAACTTTCATATATGGTCTCGGATTGTTGTGAAACGTTCGTGGAGGTCTCTATAACGTATAATGACTATGATTTTCATAAATGGGCCCGGATTTGGGTTAACGCTCGCCCGTGGGTCTCGCGACTTCCTACGTCTGGTTCTAATGACCTATTTTCGAAAGAACTTAACATGACTACCTTTCCGACCCCCGAATATGATTATATGATTATATATTTATCTGTTGAGTCCGAAATGACGTTTCGTATACTTATGATGCCGATACGTACCTATGATTTCTGAAGTTCGGTTTGATATGTTCCCGAGTGATATTCGGAAGAAAATCTGATTTGACTATTGTTTCGATTTTGAACTAACAGTTCGTTTTGATTGTCCTATTGGGTTTTTGTAAGTGTTTTGCATTGCATGTGATTTCCCACGATTCTGCTCGTGCATTATGTTTTTGCATCCTTCGCCGAGTCCCGGGCCGGTATGTTATCGTGCGCACTGTGTTATATTCCGAAGTATGTGATATGCGATATTGACCATTTGGACTTTTGACCGCGGTATGTGATATGTGATATTGCCATTTGGACATTTGACCGCGGGGTCGCGACATTGGACCGGACTTTTGACCGCGGTATGTCGGGTTTCGGAGACATGAAATCTTCTGGAGTATGATGTGTTATGGCGCCGAGACGGAGGGGCGACCATGTTCGTCCGCGGGTCCCATTGTGGACCGTATGTGTTATGTGGGATATGGTATGCGAGGATTTGATGATATGATAATCTGATATGATATGATATACGATGATATGATGTGATATATGATTATTATGTTATATATGGATCGGGCCGTACGTTCCTCGGCATTATTATATGATATATGGATCGGGCCGTACGTTCCTCGGCATTATTATTTTATTTATGGATCGGGCCGTACGTTCCTCGGCATTCGGTTAACGTCAGTTTATATGGTATGTTCTATTTTCTGTATATGTGAGATAGAAATGTTTTTTTTAAAATAAAGCTAAGCATTTTGGGCATTCTGATGGTTATATCTGTCTTCCGCACTGCTTATGTATGATTTGTATTTCGGATATAAGTACTTTGGTATTTGGGTTATTATGCTCACATTCTGTACGCCTTACTTCGGTTATGACTTCGTTTCTGGACTTTCTACTTTGCATACTCAGTACATATTCCGTACTGACCCCCTTTCTTGGGGGGCTGCGTTTCATGCCCGCAGGTACAGATACACATTTTGATGATCCGCCGGTCTAGGACATCTTTTCTGCTGTTGGAGCGCTCCCTTTATTCCGGAGCCTACATCTTGGTATATATTCTCCCGTTGTATATGTACTTGTGTATTCAGGGGTACGGCGGGGCCCTGTCCCGTCATATGATTCTGTTGTTCTGTACTAGAGGTCTGTAGACATAGATGTGAGTTATGTATAGTTTTGTTCGGATGCGTTGTGCGAGTTGTGTTTGGGCGGCCCATCCGCCGTGGCAGCCTTATCGGCTGCGTGTATGTATGCTTTGATACGTTATGTATATTATGACGACCTTACGTCTTACGTACGGTATATATGTTTGTATGCGTCAGTTTGGAGCCACGTTTGATATTTTATGAATGTATGAGTTGTATGCCGAATCTGGTTAATGAGCGCGTAGGGGTGCCCAGCTCGGGCACTAGTCATGGCCTACGGGGTTGCGTCGTGACAGAAGTGGTATCAGAGTAGTTCGTCCTCGGAATGTCTACTGACCGTGTCTCGTAGAGTCTTGTTTATCGGTGTGTTGTGCACCACATCTATAAACGAGGGGAGGCTACGGGACATTTAGGATGTTATCTTTCTTTCGATCTTAGATCGTGCGATAGCCGTGTGTTATCGGGATGACTCTTCTCGACGGATTGTTATGTTTTTAGCGATGCCTCGAGGAAGGCCACGGGCGCGAAGGGCAAATCTACGGTTGTTGGGGAGACCGGCCAGGTCCGGAGAGTCACGGGGCCCGTGCGAGCTCGTACCCGAGATTGTGCCCCCGACGGCCGGTTCGCTACCTGCCCGATCCGAGGGGCTTGGAGCGCGGCGAGGCCTGCAGGTCGGGCGGCTCCACCGCCGGCTCCCGAGGTTCGAGCACCCGAGCTTCGGCTCCTCGGCCCGGGGGCGGAGGATCGGGCGATGCCGAATCTTTCGTCCGGTTATTGACCGAATTGATGGCGGCCCGGAGTTCGCGGGCACGGATCGGGGGGTGATCGTGCGGATAGATATGAAAGTCGAGGGCCGTGATTTTCTGCTTTGTGGCCCACCGCAGTTTTTCGGGTCAAAGCCCCGCCGAGGACCCTCGGGAGTTCATCCGACGGATGCGGCGTACACCTGCGATTGATTAGTGCTTCCGAGACGAGTCGGTTGAGATGGCATCCTATCGGTTGCACGATGTAGCGGCTAAGCGGTATGAGTCTGGATGTTATCCAAAGGCGAGGGTGCTCCTCCGGCTGTATGGGGCGAGTTTACAGAGGCCTTCCTGGCCCATTTTCTACCTCCAGAGATGAGGCGGGCCAGGGTAGACAGATTCCTGCTGTTGAAGCAGAGGGGCAGGAGCGTCCGGGAGTATAGCCTGGAGTTTGATTCACTGGCCAGATATGCGCCCACTTATGTAGCTGATATGACTGACCGGATGCACCGGTATGTGATGGGGCTGGATGACTACTTGGTTGATAGTTGTACGGTGATGGCGGCCCAGTCAGGGATGGACATCGCACGGATTCAGGCACATGCCCAGGGTATGGAGGAGCGACACAAAAGGCACCAGCCTGACAGGGATTATGACCGGGGCCAGCCCAAGAGGGCCAGATCCGCGGCATATTCTGGGGAGTCTCGATGCAGGCGGCCTCGGCGGCGCGGGCGGATATCCTACCCGGCCCGGACAGCACACACCCCCCACGGTTCCGGCGGGGAGACTAGAGGGTGCGGGATATTCAGGAGTAGGCCAGAGCTCTAGGCCTTCAGGCCCACAGAGGGACAGAGGTTCCAGCCAGTTGAGGCCACCCTACCCCGATGTCCTCATTGTAGGAGATGCCACCCGGGAGGGTGTTATCGTGCCACGGCGCTTGCTTTGTGGCCGCGGGGCCGCCGCGAGAGATTGTCCAGCTCGGGGCGGTGCGGGGGGGGGCCGGCTCGGCCCTCTACCGGGTCGATTCCGGTTCGTCTTCCCCTCCCGTAGCTATGCGCCCGACGGGGCGGGGTACACCGACACCGGCGGGCCGTGGCGGAGACATCCGGCATTTTTGCGTATTCGGAAAACGTGGAATTAACCTTGACTTGTAAAGAATAAGGCCAAGTTTGGATTTTCTTAGTATGAGCATGCCGGTTATGGAAGTTTGAATGTGGGAACAATGGAGAAGGCCTAAGGACAAAATTGGAATTTTGAGAAATAGTGCATGAATTACAAGAAGTGGACATGGAATAATTGGGCTTGGAATTAAAAAAAAAAAAAAGAAGGAGAGGAAGGGCCCAACCGGCCATATGTTGGCCCAAAACCCATGGAAATTTGTCATGTGACTAGCATGTGGTATTTAATTATATAAGAGGGCTAATTCATCTAGAGAATTCAAGAAACCAAGAAGGAGAAAAACGAAACAAAGAAGAGCAAAAACTTGAAGGCCATTCGGCCAACCTAGAAAAAATTATCCCTCCAAACCTTGATCCAAAAATAATTATTTTGTGGTAATCCTACTAAATTAAAGGTCTTCTACAACTTGGTGCAATTGTTTTGGAAGGAAGAACACTTATTTCTTCAAGTTGGCAATTTGGTGAAGTGAAGAAGTTGGAAGTGAAAGGTAAGAATTCATTCCCTTTTTTTATGTTATGAAGGTTTGGTTGTGTTGTAGTGTATAGAAATGAGTTGGAAGCATAGAAATATGGAAGTTTGCATGGAGGAAAGGCATGCATGTAGGTGGCCGTATGTATGTCTAATGTGTAGTGTGATTGTGTTGAACTTCATGTTGTATTATGATTGTAGATATTGTAGAAATTGCATTGAAAGGGAAAGATGGATATAAACTTGAGGAAATGGAAATTTGGCCTATGGCCGTGTGATGTTGTGTAGGGTGAAGGAAATGGATTGCATTTTATTTAGTTCATTAGTTGTGTCGTTGTGACCTTTGTGACGTAAATAAAGGCTTAATGAATTGAGTCGGCATCGGAAATGGTTGTATGTTGTTATGGGGAAATTATGCTAATTTTATATGATTTTTATATAAATATGGAAGTAAGGCTTAGAGGTGAATTATGGTTATTGTTAATGAAATTGAAAGGTAAAAATATGTTATGGAAGTTTATGTTGGAAGTTGGAAGTTTTGAACGAATTATGGTTTCGGTGGAATTTTTGTATAATTTGTGTAATAATGCGAAATGCTCCCGAATCGTACTTGAATGGTCTTGAATGAGTAAATGAGTATGAAAACATTGGTATTAGTTCGAAAATGTAAAGTTAGTTTGGAAGTTGTTACCTTATGAAGAAAGTAGACTAAATGTGTTATATTGCGATTTGTAGCGATTGTTATGGTTGTTGGTGTTGTTGTTGGTTGTTGTTGATTACTTTGAGCCGAGTTGAATCTCGGGGTTGACATATGTATAGGGGAGATGCTGCCCAATTTTTCATAAACAAGTATTGGTCAAGAATAGGACTTCTGAGTCTCATGAATAGTAATGCTTGGTAAAGGTGACCTTTTGCGGATTTTTGGCGAAACGGGAATTAAGATTGGACGAGCATAAGGCTTAGCAAAGGTATGTAAGGCCTTCCCTATTCTTTCTTGGCATGTTCTAAGTGTAGTAGGCTTGAAAGCGAGCCTCAATTGTACTCCTACGTTTCACAATCTTAGATTGAAAATAGCGTCAACACGTTCGAAGGGCGAACCGTTTCTTTATAACTTGTCGTCAAAATGCTTTCTATGAATGAAACCTTCCCTAATGAACCCGGATTGTCCCAAACGCTCATAAATGACTTCATAAAGTTTATGATTCCTAATTTATGCCCGCCGCCTCGATGTGACCCGAGGTAGGCCCACGAATCCGAGACCTCTTACTACGGTTTTAATTGATTTGTTTCTATATAATGTTTAAGGAAATCTTTTGATTATTGTACTATTTTCGAACGATGAATATGATGAGTTCATGATATGCTTTGACATGTATTATGATTCGAAACACGATCCGAAGTAAGTAATCGTGCCGTCCCCAAAAGAGCATACATATACATATACGATTATCGTCCGATTTTCTTGAAGCGATATGTCATCTGTTTTGTTCCGTTTGCTTAAGAACGACCATTACGAATCTTTTGTAAGCCCCATGATATATATTGCCACGTACGAATAGTCTCAGAACTTCTGATTTGATACAATCCGTCACGGCATCCGAAAGGTACGTATTATGATTATTTGTGTGATTTGTTTACTGAGTCTGGACTTATATGCATATGCTTCTGCACTACTCTGTTCGTGCAAGTTATGATATGTCTTTTCACTGAGCCCGGGCCAGGACATGTTCTCGTGCGACTCCTTTGCATTATTCACCGAGTCCCTCGTACTTGCGGGCCGGGACACGTTATTTATGTATGATTATGATGTGATGATACGGGGATGGCGGCCGGGATGGCATAGGATTATTATCCACCGAGACCAGTAGAGGGCCGGGACACGTTATGTATACATGATATATATATATGAGTCTGACATGCATGATTCCATGTTACCGAGTCCCTTAACAAAGGGCCGGGACACGTTATGTGCATATTTGGTACAAGATGAGGTTATATATGATTTCACCTACCGAGTCCCTTATCAGAGGGCCGGGACACGACACATGTGCATATAACATTATATGATCCGTCATGTATTACTTATTGTTGGCATTATGTCTCCGAGGTCTCGGACAAGGTATTGCTTTTGGTATTTCAGATTCTAGCTAAGGCTCCGCCTTTGTCATATTTCTGTATTCATGCCCTTGGTTATGATTTTATATGTTCCTTTTTCCGCTTTACATACTCGGTACATTTCCGTACTGACCCCCTGTTCTTCGGGGGCTGTGTTACATGCCCACAGGTACCGACGCACCTCGAGATACGCCACCAGCTTAGGGTACCGGTTCTGCTATTGGAGAGTGCTCCTTTTGATCCGGAGCAGATATTTTGGTATACATCTTCAGTCGTTTGTCTGCTTTGTACATATGTTTATTTGGGTACGGCGGGGCCCTGTCCCGTCTTCGATTACGTTCGTATGTTAGAGGCACTCGTAGACATAAAGAGTGGGTTATGGTCCTATCCGTACGGTTTGTGTATGTATTATGTGTTTGGGCGGTTATCCACCGCGGCGGCCTTGCCGCTCGCCTATACGTGTGTATATAAATACGTTGGCCCTGTGTGGCCTTTGCTGGTATTTTCTGAATGCAGGTTAATTTTGGTTAGTAAGAAAAACAGAGGAAACTCTGCCCAAATTTCTCTAAATGTTTGAGTTACTATTTTTTTTTGGGCTTTTGGTACGTACGGGTGCCCAGGTCGGGCACTAGTCACGGCCTACGGGGCTGGGTCGTGACAAAAGTGGTATCAGAGCAGTCTGTCCTCGGAGTGTCTACGGGCCGTGTCTAGTAGAGTCTTGTTTATCGGTGTGTTGTGCACCACATCTATAAGCAGGAGGCTACAGGACATCTAGGATGTATGTTACCCTTCCTTTGAATCTTAGATCGTGCGTTAGAGCTGTGTTATCAGGATGTTTTCCCTTCTGACGAAATGTTATGTTTTCGAGCGATGCCTCCGAAGAAGGCGACGGCTGCCCAGAAGGGCAAAGCGGTGCCGCCGAGACAGGGAGGGACTAGCCGAGCCCGAGAGAGTTACCGGGGCTCGTACCCGGGCTACGCCGTGTGTACTTCGGTCGGAGGGTTCCGCTACTCCGCCACCAGATGAGACTAGAGCAGGCCCCTCAGCAGCTCCAGCGCCCGCTCCTCAGCTCGGGGCGGAGGACAGGACGTTGAGGGAGGCAGTACAGCTGCTGACGACGATAGTGGCTGGGCAGGCTCACGGACACGGGCAGCGAGGTGGTGATGATGATGGCAGGCGTGATAGCCTGAGGGTTCGCGAGTTCCTGACATGTGGTCCCCCGGAGTTTTTTGGGTCTAAGCCCGATGAGGACCCCCATGACTTTATTCGGGGGATGCGGCGCTCACTAGATTTGGTCAGAGCTTCGGAGACGGAGTCTGTTGAGTTGGCTTCGCATAGACTGCGGGATGTTGCTGCCCACTGGTATGAGTCCTGGGAGCTATCCCGAGGTGAGGGCGCTGCCCCAGCTACTTGGACTGAGTTCGAGGCCGCTTTCCTCCGTAACTTCTTGCCCCCGGAGTTGCGGAGAGCGAGAGTTGATAGATTCTTGAAGATAGAGCAGAGGGCGGAGTGTCCGAGAGTATAATTTAGAGTTTAATTCCCTGGCCAGGTATGCCCCTACCATCGTAGCTGATATGGAGGATAGGATGCATCGATACGTGATGGGGTTGGACCCCTATTTGGTTGACTCTTGCATGACGATGGCAGCACAGACGGGCATGGACATTGCCCGGTTACAGGCCCATGCACAGGGTATGGAGGACCGGCATAGGGAGGATCGGTCCGGTAGGGAGTATGACAGGAGACGGCCCAAGAGGGCCAGATCTGAGGGGTATTCCGGGGATTCCAGAGGCGGACGGTTTCAGCGGCAGTCTGGTAGATTTCTTCCTCCGTCGGACCGCGGTACACAGTTCGTTGGTAGACCTTTTGATGGCGCGGGTCCGTCTGGAGTAGGCCAGAGTTCTAGGGCCTTGGATTCTCAGCAGAGTACGGGATTCAGTCAGTCGAGGTTATCTTTGCCGCAGTGCCCTCAGTGTGGCAGGCGTCATCCGGGAGAGTGCCGTCTTGCCACCGGCGCCTGTTTTTCGTGCGGCCGACAGGGCCACATTATGAGGGAGTGCCCGTACAGGGGCGGTTCAGGTTCAGCCCAGCCTACTCGGTCAGTTGCGGGCTCGTCTTCTCCCTCAGTAGCTATGCGCCCTATGGGGCGAGATGTGCCGGCACCAGTAGGTCGCGGCAGAGGTCGCGGCGGGGTTCATAGTTCCAGCGGTCCTTCAAACCGCGTGTATGCTTTGACCGGCCGGCAGGACCCAGTAGCGTCACCAGATGCAGACCCAGGTATGTTATTAATCTTTCTTCGAAAAGTATATGCATTGATTTATCTGTATTCTATGGTACTACGTGATAAGGAAATTGCCATAAGTCTTGGAAGTATAGTAGAGGTAGTTTGACTCTGATCGCGAATCTGTATGCCACACTTCTGCGCCCCTGCTTTTGATGAAGCTCTGTCTACTATACCCTCCGTGCTTTTGAATCGATCATGTTTCTGTCTGATATACCTCGGTACGTCTGACTCGATTTCAAATCTGTCTGATAAATCCCGACACGTCTGATTCCGATTATAGATCTGTCTGATGTCCTTTTATGCGTCTGATTCTGACTACGGAATTATCCAATATGGTTCGGTAAGTCTGACTCTGGTTATGGATCCGTCCGATATGCTTCTGTACGTCTGGCTCCGATTCTGAATCAGCTTAAGATAACGTCGGATTATGCTTCAATGCGTCGTACTTTTGTACTTCGATTCCGGATATGACTCTGTCGACCTATTTTCGATCTTCTCGGTTCGATCAAGATTATCCGTCACTGTAAATCCGACCTAGGATGATATGAACAGCCTTAATACGGTGATATCGAAAAATGATGGAGGAAGTTGGAAAAGGAAAGCCCTTGCAAGTACTTCGATCAGGTGCAAGTAAGTAGTTGATAAGAGGACCTCCCCGACTTATTTTAATTTACCACGAGGTTGATTTAACATTCGAGGACGAATGTTTTAAAGGGGGGGAGGATGTTACATCCGGCATTTTTGCGTATTCGGAAAACGTGGAATTAACCTTGACTTGTAAAGAATAAGGCCAAGTTTGGATTTTCTTAGTATGAGCATGCCGGTTATGGAAGTTTGAATGTGGGAACAATGGAGAAGGCCTAAGGACAAAATTGGAATTTTGAGAAATAGTGCATGAATTACAAGAAGTGGACATGGAATAATTGGGCTTGGAATTAAAAAAAAAAAAAAAAAAGAAGAGAGGAAGGGCCCAACCGGCCATATGTTGGCCCAAAACCCATGGAAATTTGTCATGTGACTAGCATGTGGTATTTAATTATATAAGAGGGCTAATTCATCTAGAGAATTCAAGAAACCAAGAAGGAGAAAAACGAAACAAAGAAGAGCAAAAACTTGAAGGCCATTCGGCCAACCTAGAAAAAAATTATCCTCCAAACCTTGATCCAAAAATAATTATTTTGTGGTAATCCTACTAAATTAAAGGTCTTCTACAACTTGGTGCAATTGTTTTGGAAGGAAGAACACTTATTTCTTCAAGTTGGCAATTTGGTGAAGTGAAGAAGTTGGAAGTGAAAGGTAAGAATTCATTCCTTTTTTTTTTTTATGTTATGAAGGTTTGGTTGTGTTGTAGTGTATAGAAATGAGTTGGAAGCATAGAAATATGGAAGTTTGCATGGAGGAAAGGCATGCATGTAGGTGGCCGTATGTATGTCTAATGTGTAGTGTGATTGTGTTGAACTTCATGTTGTATTATGATTGTAGATATTGTAGAAATTGCATTGGAAGGGAAAGATGGATATAAACTTGAGGAAATGGAAATTTGGCCTATGGCCGTGTGATGTTGTGTAGGGTGAAGGAAATGGATTGCATTTTATTTAGTTCATTAGTTGTGTCGTTGTGACCTTTGTGACGTAAATAAAGGCTTAATGAATTGAGTCGGCATCGGAAATGGTTGTATGTTGTTATGGGGAAATTATGCTAATTTTATATGATTTTTATATAAATATGGAAGTAAGGCTTAGAGGTGAATTATGGTTATTGTTAATGAAATTGAAAGGTAAAAATATGTTATGGAAGTTTATGTTGGAAGTTGGAAGTTTTGAACGAATTATGGTTTCGGTGGAATTTTTGTATAATTTGTGTAATAATGCGAAATGCTCCCGAATCGTACTTGAATGGTCTTGAATGAGTAAATGAGTATGAAAACATTGGTATTAGTTCGAAAATGTAAAGTTAGTTTGGAAGTTGTTACCTTATGAAGAAAGTAGACTAAATGTGTTATATTGCGATTTGTAGCGATTGTTATGGTTGTTGGTGTTGTTGTTGGTTGTTGTTGATTACTTTGAGCCGAGTTGAATCTCGGGGTTGACATATGTATAGGGGAGATGCTGCCCAATTTTTCATAAACAAGTATTGGTCAAGAATAGGACTTCTGAGTCTCATGAATAGTATGCTTGGTAAAGGTGACCTTTTGCGGATTTTTGGCGAAACGGGAATTAAGATTGGACGAGCATAAGGCTTAGCAAAGGTATGTAAGGCCTTCCCTATTCTTTCTTGGCATGTTCTAAGTGTAGTAGGCTTGAAAGCGAGCCTCAATTGTACTCCTACGTTTCACAATCTTAGATTGAAAATAGCGTCAACACGTTCGGCAAGACCGAACCTGTTTCTTTATAACTTGTCGTCAAAATGCTTTCTATGAATGAAACCTTCCCTAATGAACCCGGATTGTCCCAAACGCTCATAAATGACTTCATAAAGTTTATGATTCCTAATTTATGCCCGCCGCCTCGATGTGACCCGAGGTAGGCCCACGAATCCGAGACCTCTTACTACGGTTTTAATTGATTTGTTTCTATATAATGTTTAAGGAAATCTTTTGATTATTGTACTATTTTCGAACGATGAATATGATGAGTTCATGATATGCTTTGACATGTATTATGATTCGAAACACGATCGAAGTAAGTAATCGTGCCGTCCCCAAAAGAGCATACATATACATATACGATTATCGTCCGATTTTCTTGAAGCGATATGTCATCTGTTTTGTTCCGTTTGCTTAAGAACGACCATTCTGAATCTTTTGTAAGCCCCATGATATATATTGCCACGTACGAATAGTCTCAGAACTTCTGATTTGATACAATCCGTCACGGCATCCGAAAGGTACGTATTATGATTATTTGTGTGATTTGTTTGCGAGTCCGGACTTATATGCATATGTTTCGCACTACTCGTTCGTGCAAGTTATGATATGTCTTTTCACCGAGCCGGGCCGGGACATGTTCTCGTGCGACTCCTTTGCATTATTCACCGAGTCCCTCGTACTTGCGGGCGGGACACGTTATTTATGTATGATTATGATGTGATGATACGGGGATGGCGGCCAGGATGGCATAGGATTATTATCCACCGAGACCCGCAGTAGAGGGCCGGGACACGTTATGTATACATGATATATATATATGAGTCTGACATGCATGATTCCATGTTACCGAGTCCCTTAACAAAGGGCCGGACACGTTATGTGCATATTTGGTACAAGATGAGGTTATATATGATTTCACCTACCGAGTCCCTTATCAGAGGGCCGGGACACGACACATGTGCATATAACATTATATGATCTGTCATGTATTACTTATTGTTGGCATTATGTCTCCTGAGGTCTCGGACAAGGTATTGCTTTTGGTATTTGATTCTAGCTAAGGCTCCACCCGTCATATTTCGTATTCATGTCCTTGGTTATGATTTTATATGTTCCTTTTTCCGCTTTACATACTCGGTACATTTCCGTACTGACCCCCCCGTTCTTCGGGGGCTGTGTTACATGCCCACAGGTACCGACGCACCTCGAGATACGCCACCAGCTTAGGGTACCGGTTCTGCTATTGGAGAGTGCTCCTTTTGATCCGGAGCAGATATTTTGGTATACATCTTCAGTCGTTTGTCTGCTTTGTACATATGTTTATTTGGGTACGGCGGGGCCCTGTCCCGTCTTCTGATTCTGTTCTGTATGTTAGAGGCCTGTAGACATAAAGAGTGGGTTATGGTCCTATCTGTACAGTTTGTGTATGTATTATGTGTTTGGGCGGTTATCCACCGCGCGGCCTGCCGGCTCGCCTATACGTGTGTATATAAATACGTTGGCCCCGTGTGGCCTTTCTTTGGTATTTTTACGAATGCGAGTTAATTTTGGTTAGTAAGAAAAACGGAGGAAACTCGCCCAAATTTCTCTAAATGTTTGAGTTACTATTTTTTTGGGCTTTTGGTACGTACGGGTGCCCCTAGCCTAGTGTGGAGTTGAAGAAGAAAGGTGAGATTTTAATTATGTTTTATGTGTTATAAATGTTGTATGCATGTTTTAGTGTGTTAAAACGGAGGAAATTCATGAAATATGGCATGTTGGAGTTGAGGTTGTGTGTGTAGTGTATGGCCGTGTAAGTGTGTGTGTGTTGTGTTGTGTTGAAGCAATGAATTAAGGTCTAGTTAGCATGTTTTGATTATTGTAGAGTGAAGAAATGGATGAGAATCATCAATATGTAGGTGGGAGGTGTTGGTCGAATGTAGGCCATTTGTGTGACGAGAAATGAATTAATGTTAATTAGTATTTTGATTGTTGTCGTTATAGATTCTATGTTGACGATAAGATTTTGATGACTCAAAATGATATTGTAAGTGTTGCGGGCTGATTTGGAGGCTATGGCACATTTGATGTAGTTTGTATATTCATGAGAATGACATTGTTAGAATGTGAATTGTTGGTGCAAATCATGATTTGAAAATGAGGAGTGTGTTATAGTGAGGTTCTCGGGTTTACCAACATGTTTTCGGGTAAATTGGAGCAATTGTTGGATTGTTGGAAATATTGTATGAATTGTTTAAGATGTTCTTGAATGTTGTTGGTATGGGTTCGGGTTAGTATTGGAATGTATGAGCGTTGATGTTGGCTTGAATGTAAGCCGTTGAATTGAATATAGTGAAAGTTGTGGAATGATGTAAAAGAGAGTTACTAATGTTATATTGCCTTTCGGATTGCTTATTGATGTTGCTAGGTTGGTTGTTGTTGTTGTTGTTGTTGATTTGGCCGAGTTAAATTCTCGGGGTTGGCTATTTAAGGGGAAATCTTTGCCCAAATTTACGAGAATTAAGGGCTAATTTGGAATTAAATACCCAAATGTCTATAGCTAATGTTTGGCATATTATGATTTATTTGTAGACCTTGGGCATCCCGAGACGTAGGTTGGAATTAGCTTGAGTTTGGATTAGCGTTGAGAGCGATCGAGGTGAGTTTGACGTGTACCTCATCGTAGTAATGAGATGTTTTGAAAGGCACAAGCCATGGAAAGTACGTAACAACGAAGAAAAAGGGTGAATTACGATCTCGTAAGTCGTAATCGGGAAAGAATATTTTGAAACACGGGAACATGGCCATTATTAGTGTAATAAGTGATAAATATCATGTATGGAGAATTTCGGAATATTTCGGGATTGAGCAAATTGAAGAAAATAAGTTCGACGAAAATTTGAGAAACGCGGGACGGATTTTAGTTAACTTTGGAGGCGCATATCTCATAGTATATGTGGAGTTTTAAGGTGGTTCAAAGTCCTAAAATGAAGTTCGTCGAGTCTAGTTTGTAATGCAACCAACCGTTCATTGATAGGACATCGGAGTAGAGAATTATAGACGTTACAAACTGAAGCGTCGACGCAGAAACAGTATTCCGCGGCACCGCTACAGTACCGCTACGGTACAGATGCTACGATCTGCTACAAGATCTTGTAGCTACGAGTAAAACCGACTTCAGCAGTCCGTTTTAAGGTGTTAAAATCTCATTTTTTTTCATCCAAAACTTCCAAAAATTTCCGGAAAATTCAGCAAAGCAAAGGGAGGAGCTAAAGAAAAGGTAAGATTTAATCCTTCTTTACATGTTTTATGGATGTGTTGAACGTGTTATGGTGCATGGAAATGGATGGAAAATCATGAGAGGTTGTATGTTGGGAGTTGTAGCCGTGGGTGTATGTTGTTGATGTAAGCATGACGAACCAATTTTATGTGATGTAATTTGATAGTTGTGGATGTTGTGGAGTGTGAAAATGAATTAAAATCATGAAAATATGGATGTTAAAGTTGAGTTGTGAAAGTTGAAGGTTGGCCGTGTGTTGTGTGTATGGTGTGATGATAGTGATTTAATTGTATACAACATGTTTGTGTGTTATGGTAATGTGTAGAAAGTGAATGAAACTTATGGAATGGTGTAGGTTGAGGGTTGGCCGAATAGGGGCTGTTTTTGGTAGCTTATAGCGAATTGATTTTATTTGGTATGTTTTGGTTGTTGTCGTCATGAATCCAATGAGGTAAATAAGAGCTTAATGTGCCAAGTTGGTGTTGTAATTGTTGGTGGGCTGATTTAGAACCTTAAGAAATTTTAATGTGGTTTCATGAATTGGTGGAAGATAATGTCGTCAATGTGTGAAATTGTTAGTATGGTTTATGAGTTTGGAAGAAAAGAAATGCGTTGTTGATATTTCCTTGGACTTGGAGGGTTTCGGGTTGCCTTATGTTTTGGTTGGATTGTTTTGAACAATTTTGTGAATTGTGGGAAATGTTATTGATTTGTGTTTGAAAGGTTTGAATTGTTATTCGAATATGCGATCGTTGGTAGTAGTTTGAAAATATGTAGTTAAGTTGAATATAATTGGAATGTTGTCGAAGTATGTGGAAATGACTTGTTAGTGTTAGAATGCGTTTGAAATTACTTCTTGATGTTCTTTGAAATGGTTGTTGGTATTGTTGTTGACGATTTGGCCGAGTTGAATTCTCGGGGTTGGTGAATATATAGGGGAAATGCTGCCCAATTTTTGGTAGAAAAAGCAATGGTTTGGGATTGGATCCTTTAGCGCTGGACTAATGTTCGATGCCTATTGATGTTGTTGTAGATTTTGAGAAGACGAACTTACGTTTGGATTAGCTTAGGAAGCAAGCCGGTATGTGAAGCTTACCCTTCTTTTCTTTTGGCATGTCTTAGACGGATTAAGGTATGACATGATTTGTGCCTTGGGGTAACTCCATTCGTAAATTTTGAGTAGGTTTGTGATTCGTATTTGCTTGATGTTGGCATCCTTGGTATGTTCCGTATGTCTTGGATATGATTGAGTTTGAAGTGTTGCGTAAGCGATTTTTATATGTTTCTTATTATTCGTACCCTTAATGCAGTCGAGTTACGATCCTCACGTCTTTTGTATGACTAAATTTCTAAGGTTGCAAAAGAGTTACGTTTTCAAAAGAATTTGGTTTTAAAAGAGTTTTGTTTTCAAAAGAGATATATGCCTAAACGACTCCGAAACTTCAAACGTCCGTAACTTTTGCATACGACCTCGAAACGCCCCAAAACATAATATGTAAGTTCATAAGACATCATTCTCCCCTACCCCTCGTAGTCGGGCTCGGACGGGGGTCGGCACCCGCCCGTGGGGCCCGCGGCCTTTCTATGCTACCTTTATGGATTTTTCGGAAAATTTAATATTTTCTTCATTATGACTATTTATTTATGTATTTGTCGAGTTGGAAATAAGGATTTTATGCCCATGATTTTGGATACATAATTGTGGTTTCTAAAATTCGGTTTGACATGTTCCCGAGCGAAATTCGGAAAAAAACTTGTTTTGACTATGGTTTTGGATTTTCAAAAAAAGAGGGTTCGTTCTGATCATTCGGTTGAGTCTGTGATGATGTCTGATATGCGTGTGGTCACTTACGATCTGTTCGTGCGTTCTGTGTTACCTCTTTCACCGGATCCGGCCGGTATATGATCGTGCGCACTATGATATATTCGAAGTTATCTTTGTGTTACGGTTCCGAGACCTCGCCATAGGGCCGGGTTCCGTTTATGAAGTTATCTTTGTGATATGGCTTATGATGTGTTGTGATGATGTGTTGTGTTCGGGGATACGGAGATTTGAAATCTTTCGGAGTTATCTTGTGTTGTGGCGCCGGATAGGGTGGCGACCACGTTCGTCCGCCGGGTCCTATGGACCGCATTTGATATGTGATGATGTGTGATGAGTTTGTTCTCCGATGATGAGTTTGATCACCGATGATGAGGCGGATCCCACATCGGTTCTTGTCATTCCATATGACAGATTACGATGCGTTCGGTATGAGTATGCATGATTTGTGTGTCGGATGTAAGTACTTAGATAGTTGTGTTATTACGACTTCACTTTCGTACTTCCTACTTTAGTTATGACCTCGTTTGATGTATGCTATGCTTTACATGCTCGGTACATATTTTAAATCGACCCCCTTTCTTCGGGGGCTGCGTTTCATGCCACGCGGTACCCACGGATGAGTCGGTGATGCTAGCGAGAAGATGCTCCGGTTGGATTGGCGAGCTCCATTTCCTCCGGAGTCTTTGCCGAGTCGAGTGCTTTGTATGGTGTTCGAAGTTATGATAGAGACTTTGCGAGACGGTGTCGAGTGTATGATATGTCGGGTCTGTTTGTAAGCGGCTACGTAAGCCGGTGTGTTTGTATGTATTATGTTACCGATGTGTTTGGCAAGCGGCTATATAAGCCGAAATCTTCGTTATGCCTTATATTGCAGATTTTATTTGGTTTGAAAAAAACGAGAGGCATGTTTGTTTTTCTGAAAAATTTTCATTACGTGTGTATGCTATGTTTTGTGGGCCCAGTATGGGTATGAGTGTTACGTTAGTCAGCGGGTTCGCTCGGCCCTAAGTAAGGGTCGGGTGCCCGTCACGCCCTAACGGAAATTGGGGTGTGACAAAGTGGTATCGGAAGCGGTGTCCGTCCTAGGGGTTGTACGCAAAGTCGTGTCCGGTAGAGTCTTGTTTATGGTGTGTTGCGCGCCACATTTATAAACGAGGAGGCTACGGGGCATTTAGGATGGTTACTCTTCTTTCACATCTGAGATCGTGCCGTAGAGCCAAGTCATAGGAGATGGGACTCCTTACCCTGATTTGTGATTGCAGCTGAAGAATGGCACTGATAGAAGAAAACGATTGGTGATGTTGGAAGTCGCAAAGTACGCAGGTAAGTAAAGGTATGAAGATGTATGTTGGGAAAGATATTGAAGCTGCGATCGAAGTACGAGTTGAAGCCTAAAGGGGGAAAGTAAACAAGAAAATGTAACAGGTGTCGTTTGAGTTGGGTATACGGGGTATGTTTATAATTTGTGTATTGTTGAGAATATTGGATGCCCTGTGTGGCTGCGATATGATATGATATGTGTATATGTATGTTGGCCCTGTGAGGCATTGTTGGTATTTCCTGCGTGCAGGTTTTGAGATAGTAAGGAAATGCAGAGGAAACTCTGCCGAAATTTTTCTAGAGATAAAAAGAGAATGGGATATGGGTTTGTAATACGACTTGAAAGGTCGTGCCAATGGTGCTAGTGAGATTAGGACAAGAGTGCAGAGGGAAGGAATTGCGATGTATACGAATGAATTGTGTGTGATAGTTGTAAAAGAAGCTCCCCTGTGTGTTTGTAAGACCCGTAAGGCTAGTTGAACATTCGAGGACGAATGTTCTAAAGGGGGAAGGATGTTATACCCCGCGTTTTCAGAGCATGAGTTTGACGTGTACCTCATCGTAGTAATGAGATGTTTTGAAAGGCACAAGCCATGGAAAGTACGTAACAACGAAGAAAAAGGGTGAATTACGATCTCGTAAGTCGTAATCGGGAAAGAATATTTTGAAACACGGGAACATGGCCATTATTAGTGTAATAAGTGATAAATATCATGTATGGAGAATTTCGGAATATTTCGGGATTGAGCAAATTGAAGAAAATAAGTTCGACGAAAATTTGAGAAACGCGGGACGGATTTTAGTTAACTTTGGAGGCGCATATCTCATAGTATATGTGGAGTTTTAAGGTGGTTCAAAGTCCTAAAATGAAGTTCGTCGAGTCTAGTTTGTAATGCAACCAACCGTTCATTGATAGGACATCGGAGTAGAGAATTATAGACGTTACAAACTGAGCTGTCGACGCAGAAACAGTATTCCCGCGGCACCGCTACGGTACCGCTACGATACGCGCTACGATCTGCTGCTAGATCTTGTAGCTACAGCTACGTAAAACCGACTTCAGCAGTCCGTTTTAAGGTGTTAAAATCTCATTTTTTTTCATCCAAAACTTCCAAAAATTTCCAGAAAATTCAGCAAAGCAAAGGGAGGAGCTAAAGAAAAGGTAAGATTTAATCCTTCTTTACATGTTTTATGGATGTGTTGAACGTGTTATGGTGCATGGAAATGGATGGAAAATCATGAGAGGTTGTATGTTGGGAGTTGTAGCCGTGGGTGTATGTTGTTGATGTAAGCATGACGAACCAATTTTATGTGATGTAATTTGATAGTTGTGGATGTTGTGGAGTGTGAAAATGAATTAAAATCATGAAAATATGGATGTTAAAGTTGAGTTGTGAAAGTTGAAGGTTGGCCGTGTGTTGTGTGTATGGTGTGATGATAGTGATTTAATTGTATACAACATGTTTGTGTGTTATGGTAATGTGTAGAAAGTGAATGAAACTTATGGAATGGTGTAGGTTGAGGGTTGGCCGAATAGGGGCTGTTTTTGGTAGCTTATAGCGAATTGATTTTATTTGGTATGTTTTGGTTGTTGTCGTCATGAATCCAATGAGGTAAATAAGAGCTTAATGTGCCAAGTTGGTGTTGTAATTGTTGGTGGGCTGATTTAGAACCTTAAGAAATTTTAATGTGGTTTCATGAATTGGTGGAAGATAATGTCGTCAATGTGTGAAATTGTTAGTATGGTTTATGAGTTTGGAAGAAAAGAAATGCGTTGTTGATATTTCCTTGGACTTGGAGGGTTTCGGGTTGCCTTATGTTTTGGTTGGATTGTTTTGAACAATTTTGTGAATTGTGGGAAATGTTATTGATTTGTGTTTGAAAGGTTTGAATTGTTATTCGAATATGCGATCGTTGGTAGTAGTTTGAAAATATGTAGTTAAGTTGAATATAATTGGAATGTTGTCGAAGTATGTGGAAATGACTTGTTAGTGTTAGAATGCGTTTGAAATTACTTCTTGATGTTCTTTGAAATGGTTGTTGGTATTGTTGTTGACGATTTGGCCGAGTTGAATTCTCGGGGTTGGTGAATATATAGGGGAAATGCTGCCCAATTTTTGGTAGAAAAAGCAATGGTTTGGGATTGGATCCTTTAGCGCTGGACTAATGTTCGATGCCTATTGATGTTGTTGTAGATTTTGAGAAGACGAACTTACGTTTGGATTAGCTTAGGAAGCAAGCCAGGTATGTGAAGCTTACCCTTCTTTTCTTTTGGCATGTCTTAGACGGATTAAGGTATGACATGATTTGTGCCTTGGGGTAACTCCATTCGTAAATTTTGAGTAGGTTTGTGATTCGTATTTGCTTGATGTTGGCATCCTTGGTATGTTCCGTATGTCTTGGATATGATTGAGTTTGAAGTGTTGCGTAAGCGATTTTTATATGTTTCTTATTATTCGTACCCTTAATGCAGTCGAGTTACGATCCTCACGTCTTTTGTATGACTAAATTTCTAAGGTTGCAAAAGAGTTACGTTTTCAAAAGAATTTGGTTTTAAAAGAGTTTTGTTTTCAAAAGAGATATATGCCTAAACGACTCCGAAACTTCAAACGTCCGTAACTTTTGCATACGACCTCGAAACGCCCCAAAACATAATATGTAAGTTCATAAGACATCATTCTCCCCTACCCCTCGTAGTCGGGCTCGGACGGGGGTCGGCACCCGCCCGTGGGGCCCGCGGCCTTTCTATGCTACCTTTATGGATTTTTCGGAAAATTTAATATTTTCTTCATTATGACTATTTATTTATGTATTTGTCGAGTTGGAAATAAGGATTTTTATGCCCATGATTTTGGATACATAATTGTGGTTTCTAAAATTCGGTTTGACATGTTCCGAGCGAAATTCGGAAAAAAACTTGTTTTGACTATGGTTTTGGATTTTCAAAAAAAAAAGAGGGTTCGTTCGATCATTCGGTTGAGTCCGTGATGATGTCGATATGCGTGTGGTCACTTACGATCTGTTCGTGCGTTCGTGTTACCTCTTTCACCGGATCCGGCCGGTATATGATCGTGCGCACTATGATATATTCGAAGTTATCTTTGTGTTACGGTTCCGAGACCTCGCCATAGGGCCGGGTTCCGTTTATGAAGTTATCTTTGTGATATGGCTTATGATGTGTTGTGATGATGTGTTGTGTTCGGGGATACGGAGATTTGAAATCTTCGGAGTTATCTTGTGTTGTGGCGCCGGATAGGGTGGCGACCACGTTCGTCCGCCGGGTCCTATGGACCGCATTTGATATGTGATGATGTGTGATGAGTTTGTTCTCCGATGATGAGTTTGATCACCGATGATGAGGCAGATCCCACATCGGTTACTGTCATTCCATATGACAGATTACGATGCGTTCGGTATGAGTATGCATGATTTGTGTGTCGGATGTAAGTACTTAGATAGTTGTGTTATTACGACTTCACTTTCTGTACTTCCTACTTTAGTTATGACCTCGTTTGATGTATGCTATGCTTTACATGCTCAGTACATATTTAAATCGACCCCCTTTCTTCGGGGGCTGCGTTTCATGCCACGCGGTACCCACGGATGAGTCGGTGATGCTAGCGAGAAGATGCTCCGGTTGGATTGGCGAGCTCCATTTCCTCGAGTCTTTGCCGAGTCGAGTGCTTTGTATGGTGTTCGAAGTTATGATAGAGACTTTGCGAGACGGTGTCGAGTGTATGATATGTCGGGTCTGTTTGTAAGCGGCTACGTAAGCCGGTGTGTTTGTATGTATTATGTTACCGATGTGTTTGGCAAGCGGCTATATAAGCCGAAGTATTGTTATGCCTTATATTGCAGATTTTATTTGGTTTGAAAAAAAAATGAGAGGCATGTTTGTTTTCTGAAAATTTTTCATTACGTGTGTATGCTATGTTTTGTGGGCCCAGTATGGGTATGAGTGTTACGTTAGTCTTTCGATGGTATATATGTCGAAATTCCAAGCTTATGTATGATTTGTATTTCGGATATAAGTACTTTGGTATTTGGGTTATTATGCTCACATTGACGTACGCCTTACTTCGGTTATGACTTCGTTTCGCACTTTCTACTTTGCATACTCGGTATATATTCAAATCGACTCCACAAATAAATCGGAAAGGCTGCGTTTCATGCCCGCAGGTACAGATACACATTTTGGTGATCCGCCGGTCTAGGACATCTTTTCTGCTGTTGGAGCGCTCCCTTTATTCCGGAGCCTACATCTTGGTATATGTTCTCCCGTTGTATATGTACTTGTGTATTCAGGGGTACGGCGGGGCCCTGTCCCGTCATATGAAATATGTTTGTTATATGCAGAGGTACGTAGACATAGATGTGGGTTATGTATAGTTTTGTTCAGATGCGTTGTGCGAGTTGTGTTTGGGCGGCCCATCGAAAATAAATGCATTTATCGGTCGCGTGTATGTATGCTTTGATACGTTATGTATATTATGACAGCCTTGCCGGCTTCTGTGCAGTATATATGTTTGTATGCGTCGGTTTGGAGCCACGTTTGATATTTGTATATGTATGAGTCGGTTGTATGCCGAATCTGGTTAATGAGCGCGTAGGGGTGCCCAGCTCGGGCACTAGTCATGGCCTACGGGGTTGGGTCGTGACACCCTCATAGCATATCATAAATACATAATGAAAGATTCTCGGAAAACAAACTTGCCTTTCATCTTTTTCAAATCAAATAAGGCCTGTAACCGTATAAAACTCGTAAGATAATACATCACTATACATCCGCTTATGGAGCCGCTTACAAAACTGACATACTACATACCCGACACTGTCTGCAAAGTCTCTAACATGGAACATGAAACCGCATCATAACGCTCTGACTCGGCGGCACTCCGGAGAAAGTGGAGCTCGCCGGATCACAATTGGAACATCTTACGCTAATATCTTCAACTCATCCGGGTGGCCACCGTGCATGAAACGCGACCCCGAAGAAAGGGGTTAATACGAATATGTGCGAGTATGTAAAGCATGGAGTACAGAAAACAGGGTCATAATCGAAGTAGGAATTACCGGAACAAGTGCAATGACCAGAAAAATCATAAAACTTGCCTTTTAAAACAGTTATCATGCATATACATATATCGGTAAATAAAATCATACCATAATCATGTCATCGTACATGTATACCGTACCCGGCCCTCTAGTGAGGGACTCGGTGAGTAAAATCATATCATAATCATGTATGCATGCATATATACATATATATACCGCCACCCTCTAGTGATGGACTCGGTGAATAGCGTGTCCGGCCCCGCTTAGCAAGGGACTCGATACCATCCTGGCCGCCATCCCCATCATCACATCATCATCATATCATATATATATATATATAGCGTACCCGGCCCTCTAGTGAGGGACTCGGTAAACAATGCAGGGAAGTTGCACGAATACGTACCCGGCCAGGGACTCGGTGAAAGACATATTGAGCTTGCACGAGCAGAGTAGTGAGAGACCATATGCACACAAAATTATACTCACAGACTCGATGAAGTAATCAACGGAATGTCATTTGAAAATTGGACCATAGTAATATCAAATATCTTTTGGACGTTATTCGGAAACATAGCATATATCATAAACGTATTGACAAAACCATAGGGATCATAGTCATATGCCAAACCAATCCGAGTACGCCTCGGAAGGTTACGAACATTAGTCACTTTAGAACTTTCTACGAACAAATCGAAATGATCCGAGCCTTTCTGCGAAAGTTACGGACGTTCGTAGTTTCGGAATCGTTTAGGAAACAAACTCTTTTTGAAACAAACTTTTATGCAATCCTTGAAATCCATTCGTGCGAAAAACATAAAGACCATAATTTGACTATATTAAGAATATGAATATCAAGAAACAAATATGGATCATAAACATGCTCGGATCGCAAGAGTAGAATCACCTCGGTGTACGTGTCATAACTTACTTTTCACTAAGACATGCCAAAGAAAGAAGGGTTAAGCTTACATATATCGATCGCTTCCTAAGCTAATCCAACTCAAGTCTCGACTCTCCAAGGTCTACAAACGTATCAATCAATAGATATCGAATATTATTAGTCATAAACATCGAAGAATCCAATTCCAAGCCATTACTTTTTCTACAGAAATTTGGGCAGCATTTCCCCTATAAATACGACATCCCCGAGAATTCAACTCGGCCAAATATCCAACAACAACACCAATGTTATATCTCGCATTTTGTACGTCGGAATATCTTTAAGTTGGTTGCGAGGAGTTAAAGACAAGGCCATTTTTTCCGACTTTGTTTCAAGACATAAGTTGCTTATGAATTTTGTTGGATGGAAATATTAAGGAATTTGGGGTTAAAAGTGAATTATGGAAAGTTAGACATTTTATGAATATTTGGGGCCAAAAGTGAAGTTTTGGAAATTTTAATTCATGAAAAAAAAGATCATGTGGCCATGCACATGACTTGTGGGCCATAGGCCACATGTATGAAGAATATGTGTGGTATTAGATGACTTATTAAGTCATCTTCATTATTTTCATCTCTTGGTAATTTCTAGAAAATTGGAGAAAAAGAAAGCAAAAAAAAAAAAAAAAAGAGAAAAGAGGAAAAAGGGGCCGGCCATGTGCATGGAATGTGCCATATATATATATATATATATGTATAAGCAAAGACTATGCAAGTCATATTTTTCATTCACCTCCTAGAAATTTAAAGAAATATGGAGAGAAAAAAAAAAGAGAGAGAGACACGGCCAAGAGGGGCTGGCCGAACCAGCCCCATAAAGTGATCATGAGCAATTGTTTTCTTCAAGTTTTCATATCAATTGGAAGGTCCTTGTCGACATGGAAGGGTTGTTGGAGAGAGAAAACCATTCGTTTTGCTATGTAGAACTCTAGCCGAGAAAGAAGTTGGATGGAAGAGGTAAGACTCAATCTTTTCTTTTATATGCTATAAATGGTTTGTGGATGTTGTAATAGGTAGAAATGAATGAAAATTATGAAAATATGGATGTTGGGATGGCCGTGCATGTGTAGGTACACGTGTGTAGTGTGTGGTGTGTAGGAATAATGAATTAAGTGTATTTGGCATGTTTGTGTATTGTTGTAATGTGTGAAAATGGATGAAAATCATGAAAGTGGTGGGTTGGTTGTGGTGACCGAAAATAGGTTGTGTTGTTGGCAAGGAATGAACAAATTTTATTTAGTGTAATTTGGTTGTTGTGTTGTGGATTCTATGGTGTGAATGAGAGTTTAATGATTCAAATGGAAGTGTGGTTGTTGTTGGGCTGTTTTAGAAGTTAGTAAGATTGTAATGTGGTTCCTTGTAGTTATGATAATAATGTTGTCAATGTGTGAATTGTTAGTGTAGTTGATGAATTTGGAAGGAAGAAATGTGTTGTTAATTGTTTTCTTGAACTTGAAGTGTTTCGGGTTGCCTTGTGTGTGGATGGGCTGATTTGAATAAATTTGTGGATTGTCCGAAAGGTTCTCAAATCTTGTTTGAATGGCCTTGGGTTAGTCCTTGAACATGCGAGCATCGATACTAGCTTGAAAGCATGTAGTTGCATTGAATATAATTGAATATATATGAATGTCGTCGAATTATGTAGAAAGGAATTATTAATGTTGGAATGCGTTTGGAATTGCTTATTGTTAGTATGGTTGTTGGTTTGGTTGTTGTTGATTTGGCCGAGTTGAATTCTCGGGGTTGATGAATTTATAGGGAGATCTTTGAAATTTCTGTAGGAAAAGTAATGGATTGGAATTGGATTCTTCGATGTTTATGACTAACATTTGATATCTATTAACGTTGTGTAGACCTTGGAGAGTCGATACTTGAGTTCGGATTAACTTAGGAAGCGGCTAAGGTATGTAAGCTTAACTCTTCTTTCTTTGGCATGTCTTAGTGAAAAGTAAGCGGTGACACGTCCCCCGAGGTAATTCCACTCATGCGATCCGAGCATGTTTATGATCCTTATTTGTTTCTTGATATTCATATTCTTAAAGTAGTCAAATTATGGTCTTTATGTCTTTTTCGCATAAATGGATTTCAAAGATTTCATAAAAGTTTGTTTTCAAAAAGAGTTTGTTTCCTAGACGATTCCGAAACTACGAACTTCCGTAATGACCTTAAAGGCTCGGATCGAAACACTTCGATTTGTTCGTAGAAAGTTCTAAAGTGAATAAAGTTTGTAACTTTTCGAGGCGAACTCGGATTGGTTTGACGTATGACTATGATCCCTATGGTTTGAATATGACTATGACCCTTATGGACTTGTAAATACGTATGATGTATGTTATGTTTCCGAAAGATATTTGATATAACTATTGTCCGATTTTCAAATGACATTCCGCATGGACTACTTCATTGAGTCTCTGAGTATGATTTTATATGCATATGGTTTGTCACTACTCCGCTCGTGCCAGCCTCAATATGTCCTTTTGCGTCAAATATCGTGCACGACTTATTGCATTATTCACCGCGTCCCTCACTAGAGGGCGGGGCACGTTTATATATATATGACATGATGATGATATGATGATATGGAGATGGTGGCCGGGATGGCATACCGAGTCCCTTAAATCGGGGCCGGGACACGCTATTCACCGAGTCCCTCACTAGAGGGCCGGTGTCACACCCTGATTTTACTAGGGTGTGATGGGCACCCGACCCCACATTCGGAGTCGAGCGAACCCACTGACTCTTATTACATACATAAACTCTTGGACTCTTAATCAGACAAAAATGATAAGTACAACAAATATTTTGGAAACATCGTTTGTAGTTTACAAATCGACGAGAATCGTAATCATATGAAATCTAATGCAAAATACGGAATGACATGTCGGCTGATGGAGCCGCTCTGGCCGACATTCGGAACCCACAACTACGTCGCAAAGTCTCTAACGAGATAATCGAACACATAACATGCATAGTCGACTCGGCGGCCTCCGAGAGCAAATGGAGCTTGCCAACGCCGCCATCTCTCTCCCCGGATCATCTCCTACAAAGCACGCACTCATCCGGGTGTACACGCGGCATGAAACGCGACCCCGAAGAACGGGGGGTCGGTACGGAATATGTGCGAGCATGTAAAGCATAAAATACGATAAACGAGAATCATAACGAACTTGAGGATACGAGAACATGAATGTAATAACCGGATTATCGAAATGCTTACTCATAAAACCTAAGCAAATGCATAGCGAGAAAACATGCCATAGCGGCTCCCGCCGGGAGACTCGGCAAACGAGAAAGTGGTCGCCCCCGACTTTCGGCGCCACAACATATCATATCGGATCGAAATGTGCACATATCATAACATATCGGATGGCCATATCATATCATATCGAGTGTGTACATGGCACATCATACACCACAACCCATGTACATATATACCCCCCCACGCACCGAGGCACGGCGAACAATGCGGTGGAATACGCGTGATAACGGATCCGGCCGGGCTCGGTGAAGGAAGCATTGAGGCATCCACGAGCGGAGTAGTGAGAAACTAAATGCAATATATAAAACGTAAAGCATATACAGAGATCGGACGGAATAATCAAATGACATAACATGAAAAAAAGGGTCCGGACAAGGCATAGCACATACCTTTTAAAGACCGCGGAGGATTCTTGTCAAAATAGAACTTCGGGGGTCATTTGTGTATATCAAAATATAAAACATATACGAAACTCGATAGCATAACTCAAATGGCGGACCTTATAGCGAACATTTGACAATAACTAAAACATAAGTCTTTCGGATATCGAGTGGTTCGTGTCGAATAGTCTTTGGACATTGAGTTTCAATTCCAAAGTAGGCCATAAGACTCAATAAAATAATTATAGCAGTTATTCTTTAGAAATTAGAAAGGTAGTTAGAAGTTTTTCCTTAGTTTCCATTTAAAGGTAGTTTAAATAGGATATTAGGAAAAATTCGGACAAAGTGAGCCCACCTCGACCAAATGAGGTGGCGTATGTAAACTACGTATGTTAAACTTCATAACGTCATCTATGGGGATTTTAAGGTGATCGGATTTCATTTGCACAAGTTAGGGGGTTAGACAATTTTTATAATTATTCACACACTCTTCAATTCAATTCTCTTGGATGGAAAAGGGCGTTTTTGAACGTGGATTCCGAGGAGTAGAGTTGTCCCCGAGGTCCAAATTCAAGCCTAAAATATCTAAGACATGCCAAGAGAAATAATGGGAGAGCTTTACATACCTTTCTTGTCCTTTACGCTTGCCAAAATCCAAATCCCGTTTCGTCCAAAACCTACAAATGGTCACATTTACCAATTGACTATTCATAAGGCTTAAAATTTCAATCTTAACCAATACTTGTCTATAAAAATTTGGGCAGCATCTCCCCTATATATACAACATCCCCGAGATTTAACTCGGCTCAAATATCAACAACCATACCAAACAACAATAACAATAATCATCAACGATCGATTTGAACGCATTCTAACATGAATTATCTCCTTTTCCAAATAAGACAACAACTCCCAATCCAACTTTACCCTTTCAAATCAATATCAACATTTCCATATTCATACACTAATTTAAGATCATTCAAACATAGGCCAAGAATATTCCAAGCCATATATCCAATATTCAACAATTCCATCAATTCCATATTCCACCCGAAATTCCTACATATGCAACAAAACCATCACCATACATTTTCTACTTACAAATTCATAATCAACAACAACAATCCACACTTTAACAACTTCATTTCCATAATATCATAAAATCATTCTAAAATGACATAATCATCTACAATCAATTTCAATGCCAACTTAAACCATTTAACCTTCATTACATCATAAGGATCACAAAAACACCAACAATTATTCATAATATTTCCAGCTCCAAAATATTCCATAGAATAGCCCACACATTATTTTCCAAATTTTCCAACCAACCAATTCGCGATATAACTATTTCATAATTTTTATTTCCGTAACGAAGTCGAAATTAATACTAACAACATCAATAGCAACATCCTCCACATTCTACAAGTTAACTACATTTAATTTAATCCAAAATTCTCTTCAAATCTCATTCCATAATTCACAATGCCAACGGACGAATTTATATCGCTATTTTTCCCGTTCTAATCCGTTAAAACTTTAAATAAACTTGTTAGCAATGAAAAGGAACCTTAATATTACCTCAAGTGTGCCGCCACCACGTCCATCCTCTTCTCTTTAGTTGATTTTTAGCTCAAATCGAAGGCAACGCAACGTAGAACACTTTCCTCTTCATGGGCTTCGGGATTCGGGGTTCCGATTTTGGTCAAAAATTGATTTTCTTTCTAGGATCTCCTCTATCTTTTTCTCTAGAGTTTTCTAGGTTCTCTTGGTCTGAAAATTAGAGAGAGATACCGAAAATTGTAATTAAAAAGCATGGGTAATGGGCCTGACCCGAATTGGATTCGGGTTGGGCCGGATTACTTGTTCAACTCGACCCTTCTGCCTTAAAACGTTCATATCTCCTTATCCCGATGTCACCTGTAGACCCACGACCTACCATTGGAAAGCTAATTCAATTGTCTACAACTTGTATTTCTGGGGGTTTTCCCAAATTCCAAACTTATAATACCGTTTTTTCCCCTCAAAGTCAGGTCACCCGAAAACGTTTTCTTAAAAATATTCGTTTGGAGGGCTTCCACTTTGATTTGGCCCAAGGGTCCTTCATGAGTTGTGTTTAACTCCACGTATGCGATTCATGTGACTTTTCAGATGTTCCAAAAAAAAAATCTCGATGTGTGGGCCCCATTTCAACTTACGAATAGTCCAGCGTACAAAAGTACGGGATACGATACTATCAACGAGAGTTTAAATTACGTAGCAACAACATGATTGTCAATTTTGAGGAAGCACATGTCACGCTCATACTCCGAAAATGCGGGGTATAACATCCTCCCCCCCTTTTGAACATTCGTCCTCGAATGTTAAACTAAGCCTTATAGGGACTCACAAGATCTTTGAGGAGTTCCTTTTTACGGTTTTTGCATACAACTCATGCATTAGTCGACCCAATCAAATAAGGATTTCGAGTACCCATAATTTTTTTTCCAAGAACAAGTGGGGCACTTCTTCCTTACTATTGTTTCGCCACGGTACCTTAACGGAAGCCATATCCTTGTCACGCGCTTTTTTTTTTTCTGCCAAACTAGGGCCGCTATTGGCCGTTTCTCGTAGGACAACTCTTCTATTCCTTGAATGCTCCGCACGGGGAATATTATAGGGGTCACAACGTATTTACGACGCATAGACATGCGGAACACTAGATGCACCGCTTCTTAATTAGATAGTAAATCTGATTCATAGAAAACCTTGCCTACTTCACGAATGATCCGATAAAATCCAAGACATCTCGGCTATGTTTTCCTCATAACACTTCTCATGGGTGATATTTTCGAAAATATCCAGTTACCAATCCGGAGTTCTAAGCATCGACAACAATCACTTTGTATATGATTTACTGTCGGCTCTAAGTCGCTAATAATTTGTTCCCCAGTGAGTTTCACTCTATCAACTATCCGTTGAATCATATCCGTGGTAGGTAGTTCAGCCTTGTCACTATTAGACCAGCCAATGAATGGCGCACACCTCTTGCCATACAGAGCCTTATACGGGGCCTTCTGAATGCTAGGATGGCAGCTATTATTACCAGTAACCTCAACAAGAGGCGAGTGTTCATTTTCGCTGCCTCTGAAATCAATGACACGGGCTCGTAACTTACCGCTTTAGTGTCTAGATGACACGCTTAGTTTGCCCGTCAGTCTAAGAGCAGAGATGAATCTTGTGTTTTAAGACTTACCTATTTTTCTCAATTTCTTCCGGACGGATCCCGTGGTTTAACCATATACTAAGCCTTCTGTTCGATATAATAGATGTGGAACTTTATGAAATCTTACTACCTCTTTTACCTTACAATCGATATCGGAAGGGATCTTTAGTTTGACCCTGGTCAAGTTCTATTTGCCCTTAGTACCGACTCTATTTTTGATAATTCGATCTAACTATCCCGTATTTTACGCATCACATTTAAAATATCGCAATTACATTGTTAGCATTGAACCCCTTACTTTCCTTATCAAGTATTTACTCATTTGATTTGCTTAGCACATAAATATTTGTAAGTTGCATAACGATCCTTGCATAATTTGTATAAATCATTCCATCATATCCAATTTCAGACATAGTCTTTTCTTTTTCTGATTCATTGTATCATACGTATCCCATCCGTATCAAAGTTCATTCATTGTATCTTATTGCGTTTCCTTCCCTTCCTCTACTCAGTCATTCCACATTTTTCTTCAGTTCTTACTATAAGAGATTTTTCTCATTGTCACTCATTCGTCGCATCATCAACGAATAACTCTATAGCCAACATCTTGGCTTTTAATCCCGCGTAGTATTGCTATCTTGTCTTGTCCTCTTAAATTACTTACTATCCGTTTGTTGTCGGTTTCCGATTGGCTTGTTAGTCTATCACTAACTCGTTTCAAATAGGATCTCATCCTTGCATAAGAAAATTCGGCGTTTACACCAAACGCGCCGTAACATCGCATTGACCCCATCTTACCTTTGCGTTTCTTTTATCACTTCCTCCCTTTTAGGGTGTTCGCATATCATTAATTATTATATATCTTGTTCTATGTCTCCATTCAAAGTTTTCAAATTCACATGGTTCCTTCCGAATACATTCAGCATGCCATACATTCAGCGTACAATACCGTATCCACCTCTTCTTCTTCTATAATCTAGATTACCCCCGTATGAAGTTCTAACACGCTCACGGGGCAATAGGAATTCTCGATATCGACGTGTTAGGACTCAGGTAATATCACTATTGTAACAATTGATCCGAGCCACATTCTAGTAATTCCCACTAGTGATTAGTGCTCGGATAACGTCATTGTGGCAACAATATATCCAAATCGTATTTCATTCATTCCCATCAAAAGTTAGTTAAGGCGTCTAATCGTTTCAAATTCTTCATTTAGTAACATTTATACGTTGACGATAAATATTCCAAACTATCTTATAATGTCATCTTCCTTCGGTACTCCTTTCATTTCTCCCACGGATTCCATTTCCAAGGGGTTAATCACAATTTAATAGGCGTTATCGGGAGACATTCTTCAATCATCATCGAAGGAACTAGGGCACGGCACGCACCGCGATGGCATCTTAGTACTTGATTCACATGATTTGCCTTCAAATTTTTTTTTTTTTTTTTTACATTCTCTCATCATGGTCGCACTCGATTCGGGGCATTATTGCCCGTCAATTTGGCCTCCTTTCGAAGCACAACATGATTGGAACATACGTTAGCCCGTTTAAATGAATTGCGAATTCGCCGTTCATATATACTTCTTCAAAGCAAAGTTTTTCCCAAATGAAAATAATGCCCCTTACGGATGGCGTGGGAGGTGTTTCTTAAAGCTTAGTCCAACATAGCATATTAGTCTTTCTATTCCTGTTCTTATTATTGTTTCCATCTAACCTTTATTCCACACCTTCCCTACAAAACTTGGTAAGTCTTTTTCATTCATTCAATAACTCGCTTTTCGTTCACACTTTACCCATGTATGCTAGTCATATAAATCGTGTCTTGTTTACGGCCACTTCGTCATTAGGCTTTACTTATCTTCGTGGCCATCCTTATTAAGATTTCTAACCATTTCGCATATTCTAATTTCCTTTTGGTTATCCTAACTTCCCATTCATTTCATACACCTACATTTGTGGAATCCTTAGTGCACTTTAGGGTCACCCATCCCAATTGCTCGGTCCTAGCACGCTTAACCTTGAAACTCGGGTGAAATACGATGCTTTAATGCCAAGATAATCGTGTCCGCTCTATCACACGACCTTTATTACAGTATTTGGAGAAAATTGAAGTCTGATTTCGAGTGCACGTTCCATAATACGTCCCTCTTTCCATAATTACTGTTTTACCCTTCTTATTCCATAACATTCGTCTTTCGTTCTAAACTCCCGGATTCCCAATAATACTTGATTTACCTTCGTCGTCACTTCTTATAAGTCCTTCGAGTGTCGTCGTTGGGATCTCCACTCACTATCCCTACATAATAATTTTTCCGTAAAATCGATTATCAAGCGTCTCTAAATTCTCCAATAGGCTTTGCTTCTACCAAGCAGCGAATGTCATTCGTCTCGATCTTTCGAGACTATTATCCGTCTTTTCTATAATCATTTTTCACGCCATACCCAAATCCAAAACTCCTCCTTCGTGCATTTCATTTATTACCTACTTACAATACTTTCTTTTCCCCTTTTTTGATGTATCTGACTAAATATTCTAATTAGCAACTTCAACAGAATCTCTTTTATCATGCTCGTTATTTAAACGCTGTTCACATCAAATTTTGATGGTGCCTCACAGAACATACAGTTATATAACGCGTTCCCGTCATTCAAAACTTCTAGTTTCCAATAACAAAACAAATATATCAAAATTCATTTCCGTAGCTTTCGTGTCATCACTTACTTCCTTCTATCGTATGTGAAGCCCACATATAGGAATTTCATCTTCCTATGGCTTGGCTCTATCACACGATCTAAGATGAAAGAAGGTCAACAATCCCTAAATGCCCGTAGCCTCTTGTTTATAGATGTGGCGCGCTTCACACCATAAACGGACTCTCTTGGACACGACTTTGCGTACATCCCCTAGGACGGACACTGCTGATACCACTTTGTCACACCCTGATTTTACTAGGGTGTGATGGGCACCCGACCCCACATTCGGAGTCGAGCGAACCCACTGACTCTTATTACATACATAAACTCTTGGACTCTTAATCAGACAAAAATGATAAGTACAACAAATATTTTGGAAACATCGTTTGTAGTTTACAAATCGACAGAATCTGTAATCATATGAAATCTAATGCAAAATACGAATGACACGTCTGATGGAGCCGCTCACAACCGACATTCGAACCCACAACTGAACGGGTCCGCAAAGTCTCTAACAGATAATCGAACACATAACATGCATAGTCGACTCGGCGGCACTCCGGGAGAAAATGGAGCTTGCCAACGCCGCCGGATCATCTCCTACAAAGCGCACTCATCGGGTGTACTGCGCGGCATGAAACGCGACCCCGAAGAACGGGGGGTCGGTACGGAATATGTACCGAGCATGTAAAGCATAAAATACGATAAACGAATCATAAGCGAACTTGAGGATACGAACATGAATGTAACCTTCTTGGAGTATCGAAATGCTTACTCATAAAACCTAAGCAAATGCATAGCGAGAAAACATGCCGTAAAGCGGCTCCCGCGGGGAGGAGACTCGGCAAACAGAAAGTGGTCGCCCCCTGACGCTGGCGCCACAACATATCATATCAGATCAGAAATGTGCACATATCATAACATATCAGATGGCCATATCATATCATATCAGAGTGTGTACATGGCACATCATACACCACAACCCATGTACATATATACCTGCCCCCTCACACCGAGGCACGGCGAACAATGCAGTGGAATACGCGTGATAACAGATCCTGGCCCGGGCTCAGTGAAGGAAGCATTGAGGCATCCACGAGCGGAGTAGTGAGAAACTAAATGCAATATATAAAACGTAAAGCATATACAGAGATCGGACGGAATAATCAAATGACATAACATGAAAAAAAGGGTCCGGACAAGGCATAGCACATACCTTTTAAAGACCGCGGAGGATTCTTGTCAAAATAGAACTTCAGGGGTCATTTGTGTATATCAAAATATAAAACATATACAGAAACTCGATAGCATAACTCAAATGGCAGACCTTATAGCGAACATTTGACAATAACTAAAACATAAGTCTTTCGGATATCAGAGTGGTTCGTGTCAGAATAGTCTTTCTGAAGCAGTTTCAATTCCAAAGTAGGCCATAAGACTCAATAAAATAATTATAGCAGTTATTCTTTAGAAATTAGAAAGGTAGTTAGAAGTTTTCCTTAGTTTCCATTTAAAGGTAGTTTAAATAGGATATTAGGAAAAATTCGGACAAAGTGAGCCCACCTCGACCAAATGAGGTGGCGTATGTAAACTACGTATGTTAAACTTCATAACGTCATCTATGGGGATTTTAAGGTGATCGGATTTCATTTGCACAAGTTACGAGGGGGTTAGACAATTTTTATAATTATTCACACACTCTTCAATTCAATTCTCTTGGATGGAAAAGGGCGTTTTTGAACGTGGATTCCGAGGAGTAGAGTTGTCCCCGAGGTCCAAATTCAAGCCTAAAATATCTAAGACATGCCAAGAGAAATAATGGGAGAGCTTTACATACCTTTCTTGTCCTTTACGCTTGCCAAAATCCAAATCCCGTTTCGTCCAAAACCTACAAATGGTCACATTTACCAATTGACTATTCATAAGGCTTAAAATTTCAATCTTAACCAATACTTGTCTATAAAAATTTGGGCAGCATCTCCCCTATATATACAACATCCCCGAGATTTAACTCGGCTTAAATTTCAACAACCATACCAAACAACAATAACAATAATCATCAACGATCGATTTGAACGCATTCTAACATGAATTATCTCCTTTTCCAAATAAGACAACAACTCCCAATCCAACTTTACGCTTTCAAATCAATATCAACATTTCCATATTCATACACTAATTTATGATCATTCAAACATAGGCCAAGAATATTCCAAGCCATATATCCAATATTCAACAATTCCATCAATTCCATATTCCACCCGAAATTCCTACATATGCAACAAAACCATCACCATACATTTTCTACTTACAAATTCATAATCAACAACAACAATCCACACTTTAACAACTTCATTTCCATAATATCATAAAATCATTCTAAAATGACATAATCATCTACAATCAATTTCAATGCCAACTTAAACCATTTAACCTTCATTACATCATAAGGATCACAAAAACACCAACAATTATTCATAATATTTCCAGCTCCAAAATATTCCATAGAATAGCCCACACATTATTTTCCAAATTTTCCAACCAACCAATTCGCGATATAACTATTTCATAATTTTTATTTCCGTAACGAAGTCGAAATTAATACTAACAACATCAATAGCAACATCCTCCACATTCTACAAGTTAACTACATTTATTTTAATCCAAAATTCTCTTCAAATCTCATTCCATAATTCACAATGCCAACGGACGAATTTATATCGCTATTTTTCCCGTTCTAATCCGTTAAAACTTTAAATAAACTTGTTAGCAATGAAAAGGAACCTTAATATTACCTCAAGTGTGCAGCCACCACGTCCACCCTCTTCTCTTTAGTTGATTTTTAGCTCAAATCGAAGGCAACGCAACGTAGAACACTTTCCTCTTCATGGGCTTCGGGATTCGGGGTTTCGATTTTGGTCAAAAATTGATTTTCTTTCTAGGATCTCCTCTATCTTTTTCTCTAGAGTTTTCTAGGTTCTCTTGGTCTGAAAATTAGAGAGAGATACCGAAAATTGTAATTAAAAAGCATGGGTAATGGGCCTGACCCGAATTGGATTCGGGTTGGGGATTTCTTGTTCAACTCGACCCTTCTGCCTTAAAACGTTCATATCTCCTGATCCCGATGTCACCTGTAGACCCACGACCTACCATTGGAAAGCTAATTCAATTTTCTACAACTTGTATTTCTGGGGGTTTTCCCAAATTCCAAACTTATAATACCGTGTTTTCCCCTCAAAGTCAGGTCACCCGAAAACGTTTTCTTAAAAATATTCGTTTGGAGGGCTTCCACTTTGATTTGGCCCAAGGGTCCTTCATGAGTTGTGTTTAACTCCACGTATGCGATTCATGTGACTTTTCAGATGTTCCAAAAAAAAAATCTCGATGTGTGGGCCCCATTTCAACTTACGAATAGTCCAGCGTACAAAAGTACGGGATACGATACTATCAACGAGAGTTTAAATTACGTAGCAACAACATGATTGTCAATTTTGAGGAAGCACATGTCACGCTCATACTCCGAAAATGCGGGGTATAACAGCCGGGTACGGTATGTATATGTATATGTATATGCATGCATGATAACGATAAGATTTTACTTACCGCGTCCCTTGTTAAAGGGCCGGGGCACGTTATATGAATATGTATATGATGATTTTACCTACCGAGTCGCTCACTAGAGGGCCGGGACACGCTATATGTTTACATGATGATTATATGATTTGACATGCATGATAAACATTTTCAAAGACAAGTTTTATGATTTTCTGTACTCAGTACTTCAGTATGATCCCGCTTATTGTATTTCATGGTTTACATACTCAGTACATATTCCGTACTGACCCCTTTCTTCGGGATTGCGTTTCATGCGCGCGGTACACCCGGATGAGTTGAAGATATTCGGGAAGATGTTCCAGCGGGATTGGCGAGCTCCTTTTTTCTCCGGAGTCTTTGTCGAGTCCGAGCATTATGATATAGATTCATGTTCCATGTTAGAGACTTTGCACGTCACGTTCATCGTGGTGCACGTTCGGATATTTTGAGATGGTTGCGATAAGCTAAGCACAAGTGCTATAACCCGTATTTTGAATATTTGGACATTTTGAGATAATTGTAGTAAATGGAGGACAATGTTATGTTTTGGTCTTGCTTTATATAAGTTGGTTATGAAAGTTTCGGATGTGGAAATATTGGAAAAGGTTAAGGGCAAAATTGGAATTTCAAAAATGGTTTCATGAATTATCTAACAATGGACTAAGTATTTGGGCTTGGAAGAAACTTAAAAAAAAAAAAAAAAAAGAGATGAAGCCCAAATAGGGCATGGGTGGCCGGCCACATGGCTAGCCCAACCCATGCCTTTTAATTAATTTTCATGTGCTTAAATTGGCATCAAATATTAGAAGATTCAAGAGAAATGAAGAAGGAGAAAAATAAAGAAGAGCAAGAACAAAAAAACAAGGGCCATTCGGCCAAGGTAGGGGGATTTTTCCCCCATGAAATCTTGCTCCCAAAATTATTTTCTTGTTGTATTTCTACTATTTCAAGGCTCCCTTTACAACGTGGTGTAATTATTTCGGAAGGAAAAGCACTTGTTTCATCAATTTGACACCTTGGCCAAGTGAAGAACTTTGGAAGAAAAGGTATGATTTCACTCTCTTTTATGGGTTATGAAGATTTGGTTTATGTTGTGAAATGTAGAAATGAGTAGAAATCATGAGAACATGGAAGTTGCATGATGGTTGTATGAAGTAGTAGGTAGCCGTGCATGTGCATGTGTTGTGTAGGCAAAGATGAGTTGATTTTATGTGGTATTCTAAGTGTAGTTGTTGTGGATTCTACATTGATAATGGAAGTTTAATGATTTTGGTTGAAGTTGGTAATGTGGGAAGTGGCCGTGTGCATGTGTGTGAGGTGTGGGAAAATATGAACTAATTTCCATATAGTAGATTAGTTGTTATTAACATGTATTCTATTATGCAAATGAAATATGATGAATTTAGTAAAGTTGTGAATTGTTGGAAAGTTGCTTAAGAGTTAGTGAGACTTGAATGTAGAGAATTATGTCATATTAATGTGATTTTATGGTATTAAGATAATGAAGTTGGTAAAGTGTAGATTGTTGTTGTTGGAGATGAATTAGTAAGTAGAAAATGCGTTGGAATGGTTTCGTTGCATATATGAGAAGTTTGGATTGAATATGGAAATTGATGTAATTGTTGAATATTGGATATATAGCTTGGAATGCTCTTGGTTTATGTTTGAATAATCTTAAATTAGTATGTGAATATGAACATATTGATATTGGTTTGTAAGTGTAAGGTTGGATTTGGAGTTGTTGCATTATTTAGAAGATAAGACTATTTGCGCTAGAATGCGTTTCTAGTCGATTGTTGATGTTGTTTATATTGTCGTTGGTATGGTTGTTGTTGTTTTGGCCGAGTTTGAATCTCGGGGATGATGTATATATAGGGGAGATGCTGCCCAAATTTTTATAGACAAGTATTGGTTAAGATTGAAATTTTAAGCCTTATGAATAGCCAATTGGTAAATGTGACCATTTGTAGGTTTTGCACGAAACGGGATTTGGATTTTGGCAAGCGTAAAGGACAAGAAAGGTATGTAAAGCTCTCCCGTTCCTTCTCTTGGCATGTCTTAGATGTACTAGGTTTGAACTTGGACCTCGGGGACAACTCTACTCCTCGGAATCCACGTCCCAAAACGCCCCTTTTTCATTCAGTAGAATTGAATTGAATATTGTGTGAAAAGTTATAAAAGTTGTCTAACCCCTCAGAACTTGTGCAAATGGAATCCGATTGCCTTAAAATCCCCCTAGACGACGTTATGAAGTTTAACATACGTAATTCACATATGCCACCTCATTTGGTCGAGGTGAGCTCACTTTGTCCGAATTTTTCCTAATATTCTCTTTAAACTACCTTTGAATGGAAACTAAGGAAAACTTTTTACTACCTTTCTAAGTTCTAAGGAATAACTGCTTTAATTATTTTATTGAATCTCATGACCTACTCTGGGATTTGAAACTGTTTCAGAAAGACCATTTTGACACGAACCATTCTGATATCCGAAAGACTTATGTTTTGATTATTGTCAAATGTTTGCTATAAGGTCTGTCATTTGAGTTATGCTATCGAGTCTCTGTATATGTTTTATATTTTGATATACACAAATGACCCCCTAAAGTTCTATTTTGATAAGGATCCTCCGCGGTCGTTAAAAGGTCTGTGCTATGCCTCGTCCGGACCCATTTTCATGATATGTCGTTTGATTATTCCGTCCGATCTCTGTATATGTTGTATGTTTTATATTGCATTTAGTTTCTCACTACTCCACTCGTGGACGCCTCAATGCTTCCTTCACTGACTCCGGGCCAGGATATGTTATCAAGCGTTTTCCACTGCATTGTTCGTCGTGCCTCGATGTGAGGGGGTGGTATATATGTACATGGGTTGTGGGTATCTTTGTGCCATGTACACACTCTGATATGATATGATATGATATGGCCATCTGATATATTATGATATGTGCACATTCCGATTTGATATGATATGCTGTGGCGCCAGCGTCGGGGGGGCGACCACCTTCTGTTTGCCGAGTCCCATGATGGGGACCGGCTATGGCATGTTTTCTGCTATGCATTTGCTTATGTTTTATGAGTAAGCATTTCTGACACTCCGGTTATTACATTTATGTTCCGTATCCTCTGTTCAGTTAAAATTTCCGTTTGTTGGTCTCTATGCTTTACATACTCGGTACATATTCCCGACCCCCGTTCTTCGGGGGGCTGCGTTTCATGCCGCGCAGGTACACCCAGATGAGTACGGGCTTTGTAGGAGATGTTCCAGCGGCGTTGGCAAGCTCCATTTGCTCCTGGAGTGCTGCCGTGTCAGATTATGCATGCTATGTGTTCTGATTATTTGTTAGAGACTTTGCAGACAGAGTCGTGGGTTTAGCACATCAGTTTTGTATCCGGCTTCATCAGCCGATATGTCGTTCTGTATTATGTACTAAATTCCATGTATTTTAGATTCTGTTGATTTAAAAAAAAATATATATATATATATGTCCCGAAAACCACTTCCGAAATTGTCATTTGTATTTGATTAAGAGTCTCAGAAGTTATGTCTGTAATAAGAGTCCGCGGGTTCGCTCGGCTCCGATCATGGGGTCGGGTGCCCATCACACCCTAGTGAAATCAGGGTGTGACAAAGTGGTATCAGAGCAGGTCTGTCCTAGGGGTTGTCTGCAAAGTCGTGTCCGGTAGAGTCCTGTTTATGGTGTGAAGCGCGCCACATCTATAAATAGGAGGCTACGGGGCATCTAGGGATTGTTGACCTTCTTTCTGTCTTAGATCGTGCGATAGAGCCAAGTCATAGGAGGATGAAATTCCTATATGTGGGCTTTACATACGATAGAAGGAAGTAAGGGATGACATTAAAGTTGCAGAAATGAATTTTGATATATTTGTTCCGTTACCGGAAATCGGGAGCTTTGAATGGCGGGAATGCGTTATATAACCGTATGTCCTGTGAAGTATCGTCGGTATTTGTTACGTACAGAGTTTGAATAGTAAGAATGGTAAAAGAGATTCTGCTGAAATTGTTAATTAGAATATTTAGTTAGATACGCCAAAAAGGGGAAAGAAAATATCGTAAGTAGACAATAAATGAGATGAGCTGTCCGGAGGAGTTATGGATTTGGATATGCCGTGAAAAATGATCATAGAAAAAGACGGTTAGACGCCTGAAAGACTGAAACAGATAACAATTGATGCTTAATAGAAGCGAAGTCTGTTGGCGGATTTAGGGATAACCGACAATCGATTTTGCGGAAAATTATTATGTAGGGATGGTGCGTGGAGACCTAACCAGGACAATACCTGAAGTACCTATCAGTAATGACGACAAAGGTATATTTACTGCTATGGGGAATCTGGGAGTTTAGAACGAAAGATGAATATTGTGGAATAAGAAGGGTAAAACAGTAAAGGTGGAAAAAGGGACGTGTGGTGAAAGAGTCCCGAAATTTGTGAGACTTCGATTTGCTCCAGATTGTGTAATAAAGGTCATGTGACAAGCAGACGCGATTACACTGGCATTGGAGCATCGTATTTCATCAGAGTTTCAAGGTTAAGCGTGCTACGACCAGAGCAATTCTGGGATGGGTGACCCCCTGGGAAGTGCATTAAGGGTTTCATAAATGTAGATGTATGAGATGAATGGGAAATTAGGATGACCAAAAAGAAATTAGAATATGCGGAATAGATAGAAACCTTAATGAGGATGGGCACGAAGATAAGAAACGTCTAGCGACGAAATATGACATGATTTATGTGACTAGAACACACGGGTAAAGTGTGAACAGAAAAGTGGGCTATAGAACGTACGAAAAAGACTTGTTACATTCTGTAGGGAAAAGCGTGGAATTAAGATTATATGTTGACGGGAATAATAAGAAGAATAAGGAAAGGAAGAGTAATATGTTATGTTGCACTAAGTTTTAAGGAACACCTCCCACGCCATCTGTAAAGGGCATTATTTTATTTGAAAAGAAATCTTGCTTTGAAGAACCGTATATGAGCAGCGAGTTTGCAATTCATCTAAATGGGCTAGAATATGTTCCAACCATATTGTGCTTTAGAAGGAGGCCCAAATTGACGGGCAATAATGCCCTGTAACCGAGTGCGACTATGATGAAAGAATGTAAAGCATACGCGTAAGTAATTGTGATCTAAATAGTTCATTCAGAACTCAAGAGAAAATCTGAAGGTAAACCGTACAAACCAAGTACTAGGATGCCCTGTGGTGCTTGCCAGGCTTTAGTTCCTTTTGATGGTGACTGAAGAATGTCTTTGATAACAACTTATCGAATTGTGATCAACGAATTAGAAATGGAATTCGTGGAAAAAAAAAAAATGGACATAGACGAGGAATGAGAAAAGTACCCAAGGGAGCACTCAAGATGGGCGCAATTAATTGACCATGAGTCTGGGATAAATGGAAAATACATAGTTATGGACAGAAGAGGTAGTGCGACAAAAAGGTCATCAAACGAGACCACTATTAAGATGAAATTAGTATGACTTCGGGTAAGATTGTAAGTTAACAATGAGTATATGGAAGGAGTGAGAGAACATGAAGCATAAGGAAATACGACATATTACGTATATATGACCTTATCGTGGAAGCAGCGAAAACCATAAGAAGCGAGAATTGAGAATTTGCGAAACGACTAAAATGTTGTAAGTTTATTGGGAAAAATAGACGGTACCTATGGGAATAAGATGAGGTTATAAGAGGGCTTGGAATATTTATCGTCTAAATATAAATATTACGGGATGAAGAGTTTGAAATGATTATGCGCACTAACTTTTGGCGGGAATAAATACAATACAATTTGGATATGTTGTTGCCGCAATGACGTTATCCGAACACTAATGGGAATTATTAGAGTGTGGCTCGAGTCAATTGTTACCATGGTGATATTGCCTGAGCCCTAACCATCAGACTAGATTTTGTACGAGATATTGGGGGAAACTTTACCGTTTCGCGAATGTGTTAGAATTTCATACGGGGGTAATCTAAGTTATAGGAAAAAAAAATGGATACGGTATGGTATGTTAAAAGTATTTGGAAAGAAATATGTGAGTTTGGAAATTTTAAATGGAGACATAGGATGGAAGGTAATTGGACAATGATAGAGGAGCGCCCTAAAGGGGGGAAGCGGATAAGAGAAACGCAAAGGTAAGATGGAAATCAACTGATATTATGGCACGTTTAATGTGAACGCTTGAATTTTCTGTGAGATCCTATGCTGAAACCAGTTGGTGCAATCTGAAACCGACAACAAACGAATGGGAGCCAAGACGATAATTAAAGTGGTTCTAGGGATTGTCGGTGAAGGTTGTGAGTAATATGATTCCAGGTAGTGGATGCTTGTAAAAAGGAGAAAGGAATACGACAAATAGAATCAGCGCATTTTGGTACGGATGGGATATGTAAGATAGAATGAGTCAGAAAAAAAAAAAAGGAGAGACTATGTTTGAGATTGAACATACTTTCTGCAAATTATGTAAGAATGGTCATGTAACTCACGAATAATTGCACAATAAGCAAACCAAGTGAGTACATGATTGATAAGAAATGTAAGGATCCAATAATAACAGTATGATTATGATATTTTGAATATGATACAGAATAATGCAAGGGTGGTCTAGACCAAATTACCAAAATGAAATTGGTACTAAAAGTAAGAAGAACTTGACCAGGATCAATTAAAGATTCCTCCCGATATTGATTGTAAGACAAGGGGAGAAGACAAGGAACAACCTAAAGGTTAGTAAGGCGATGCTAAGGCATTTCTTGGATTAACTTGCGTATGTTTACATATTCTCGCAGAGATTACAATATAATGAGTGGCAGTGAAGATTAAGAGCAAAATCGCAGAAAAAGGGAAATGAAAGAGTTTGAATCAAAGACAACGGAGTGATATGAAATAAATGCCAAAATATGACAGATGAAATTAAGAAAATTATGTAATGGCTAAACAAAATTACCGGGGGATTTTGCAAGATCATACCTCAAGAAGGTAGAGAGATTTCATAAGGACCTACATTTGCTATGTTGAACAGAATACCTAGTATATAGTTAACCCTGGAGATCCGTCCGAAAAGAATTGAGAATATAAGTAAGTCTTAACCAACATCTGCTCTTGAACTGACGGACAGGCTAAGGGTGTTATTGAGACGTTAATAATAAGTTGCGAACCTGTGTCATTGTTTTCTGAGGCAGTGGAAATAAACACTTGCCACTTATTGAGGTTGTTGATAATAATAGCATCCGGAAGACACTGTATAAGGCTCTGTATGGCTAGAGGTGTACGTCATTAATTAACTAGTTAAATAGCGACAAGGTTAAGTTACGTGGTCTGAACATAATCCATCGAGCAGTCAATAATGTGAAACTCTTTCGGGAACAGTCATTAGCGACTTAGAGCTGACAGAAATCATATACAGGTGATCGTTGTCGACGCTTAGAACTCCGGATTGGTAACTGGATATTTTCGAAAATATCACCCATGAGAGGTGTTATGAGGAAAACATAGCCGAGATGTCTTGGATTTTATCGGATCATTCGTGAAGTAGGCAAGGTTTTCGATGAATCAGATTTGCTATCTAATTGAGAAGCGGTGCATCTAGTGTTCCGCATGTCTATGCGTCGTAAATACATTGTGACCCCATAATATTTCTCCGTGGAGGAGCATTCAAGGAATAGAAGAGTTGTCTTACGAGGAACGACCAATGGTGGCCCTAGTTTGGCAGGAAAGAAAAAACTGCGTGACAAGGATGTGGTTCCCATTAAGGTACTGTTTGGCGGAATAGTAGTAAGGAAAAGGTGACTTAAGAAACTCCAGGCGAGACGAAAAAGGAGTACCCCCACTTGGTTCCTATACTTACAGATAATCAGAATCGCTTATTTGATGATGTTGATTAATGCACGAGTTGTGTGTGATAATCGTAAAAAGGAAATTCCCTCAGAAATACATATGAGTCCCTATAGGGTTAATTTAACATTCGAGGACGAATGTTTTAAAGGGGGGAAGGATGTTATACCCCGCACTTTGCACGTTCGGATATTTTGAGATGGTTGCGATAAGCTAAGCACAAGTGCTATAACCCGTATTTTGAATATTTGGACATTTTGAGATAATTGTAGTAAATGGAGGACAATGTTATGTTTTGGTCTTGCTTTATATAAGTTGGTTATGAAAGTTTCGGATGTGGAAATATTGGAAAAGGTTAAGGGCAAAATTGGAATTTCAAAAATGGTTTCATGAATTATCTAACAATGGACTAAGTATTTGGGCTTGGAAGAAACTTAAAAAAAAAAAAAAAAAGATGAAGCCCAAATAGGGCATGGGTGGCCGGCCACATGGCTAGCCCAACCCATGCCTTTTAATTAATTTTCATGTGCTTAAATTGGCATCAAATATTAGAAGATTCAAGAGAAATGAAGAAGGAGAAAAATAAAGAAGAGCAAGAACAAAAAAACAAGGGCCATTCGGCCAAGGTAGGGGGATTTTTCCCCCATGAAATCTTGCTCCCAAAATTATTTTCTTGTTGTATTTCTACTATTTCAAGGCTCCTCTACAACGTGGTGTAATTATTTCGGAAGGAAAAGCACTTGTTTCATCAATTTGACACCTTGGCCAAGTGAAGAACTTTGGAAGAAAAGGTATGATTTCATTCTCTTTTATGGGTTATGAAGATTTGGTTTATGTTGTGAAATGTAGAAATGAGTAGAAATCATGAGAACATGGAAGTTGCATGATGGTTGTGTGAAGTAGTATGTAGCCGTGCATGTGCATGTGTTGTGTAGGCAAAGATGAGTTGATTTTATGTGGTATTCTAAGTGTAGTTGTTGTGGATTCTACATTGATAATGGAAGTTTAATGATTTTGGTTGAAGTTGGTAATGTGGGAAGTGGCCGTGTTGTGCATGTGTGTGAGGTGTGGAAAATATGAACTAATTTCCATATAGTAGATTAGTTGTTATTAACATGTATTCTATTATGCAAATGAAATATGATGAATTTAGTAAAGTTGTGAATTGTTGGAAAGTTGCTTAAGAGTTAGTGAGACTTGAATGTAGAGAAATTATGTCATATTAATGTGATTTTATGATATTAAGATAATGAAGTTGGTAAAGTGTAGATTGTTGTTGTTGGAGATGAATTAGTAAGTAGAAAATGTGTTGGAATGGTTTCGTTGCATATATGAGAAGTTTGGATTGAATATGGAAATTGATGTAATTGTTGAATATTGGATATATAGCTTGGAATGCTCTTGGTTTATGTTTGAATAATCTTAAATTAGTATGTGAATATGAAAATATTGATATTGGTTTGTAAGTGTAAGGTTGGATTTGGAGTTGTTGCATTATTTAGAAGATAAGACTATCTGCGCTAGAATGCGTTTCTAGTCGATTGTTGATGTTGTTTATATTGTTGTTGGTATGGTTGTTGTTGTTTTGCCCGAGTTTGAATCTCGGGGATGTTGTATATATAGGGGAGATGCTGCCCAAATTTTTATAGACAAGTATTGATTAAGATTGAAACTTTAAGCCTTATGAATAGCAAATTGGTAAATGTGACCATTTGTAGGTTTTGCACGAAACGGGATTTGAATTTTGGCAAGCGTAAAGGCAAGAAAGGTATGTAAGGCTCTCCCATTCCTTCTCTTGGCATGTCTTAGATGTACTAGGTTTGAATTTGGACCTCGGGGACAACTCTACTCCTCATAATCCACGTCCAAAAACGTCCCTTTTTCATTCAAGAGAATTGAATTGAATATTGTGTGAATAGTTATAAAAGTTGTCTAACCCCTCTAGAACTTGTGCAAATGAAATCCGATTATCTTAAAATCTTTATAAGATGACGTTATGAAGTTTAAATACGTAATTCACATACGCCACCTCATTTGGTCGAGGTGGGCTCACTTTGTCCGAATTTTTTGTAATATTCTCTTTAAACTTTCTTTAAAATGAAAACTAAGGAAAACTTTTAACTACCTTTCTAATTTCTAAAGAATAACTCTTATAATTATTTTATTGAATCTTATGACCTATTTTGGATTTGAAAACGATTTTAAAGACTATTTTGACACGAACCATTCGATATCCGAAAGACTTATGTTTTGATTATTGTCAAATGTTTGCTATAAGGTTCGCCATTTGAGTTATGCTATCGAGTTTCGTATATGTTTTATATTTTGATATACACAAATGAGCCCCTAAAGTTCTATTTTGATAAGAATCCTCCGCGGTGTTAAAAGGTATGTGCTATGCCTCGTCCGGACCCCTTTTTCATGATATGTCGTTTGATTATTCCGTCTGATCTCTATATATGTTGTACATTTTATATTGCATTTAGTTTCTCACTACTCCACTCGTGGATGCCTCAATGCTTCCTTCACCGAGCCGGGCCAGGATATGTTATCAAGCGTTTTCCATCGCATTGTTCGCCGTGCCTCGTGTGAGGGGTGTATATATGTACATGGGTTGTGGAGTATGCTGTGCCATGTACACACTCTGATATGATATGATATGATATGGCCATCTGATATGCTATGATATGTGCACATTCTGATTTGATATGATATGTTGTGGCGCCAGTGTCGGGGGCGACCACTTTCTGTTTGCCGAGTCCCATGATGGGGACAGGCTATGGCATGTTTTCTCGCTATGCATTTGCTTATGTTTTATGAGTAAGCATTTCGACACTCCGGTTATTACATTTATGTTCCGTATCCTCTCGTTTAGTTAAATTTTGTTTGTTGGTATTTATGCTTTACATACTCGCACATATTCCGCATCGACCCCCGTTCTTCGGGGGCTCGCGTTTCATGCCGCGTGTGTACACCCGCATGAGTACGGGCTTTGTAGGAGATGTTCCAGCGGCGTTGGCAAGCTCCATTTGCTCCCGGAGTGCCGCCGTGTCAAAGTGTGCATGATTATGTGTTCGATTATTCGTTAGAGACTTTGCGATGCACGCTGTATTAGTCGTGGGATTTAACAATTACAAAAAAAAATTATATCGTACCACTTGAAATTGTCATTTGTATTTTGTATCTCGGCTCCATCGACTCGATATGTCGTTTCGTATTATGTAATAAATTCCATGTATTTTAGATTCTCGTTGATTTCGCATATTCAAAAAACAATTCGGACAATCCATAAAAAAAAATATATGAACCTTCCATGTTCAAGAAAGCAACAAAACCATTTTCTTCCTTCCAAATTCGAATCCATTACTCCACAAGTACAATCTGACATCATATAAGACTCGTAACACGAGACGTAATAACATGTCGGCTGTTGGAGCCATTACAGACGACAACCCATTACCCACGACTCGTTCGCAAAGTCTCTAACTGCACTCGACCAAATCATCATGGCACATATCCGACTCGGCAGCACTCCAGACAAGTGGAGCCTACCAACCCCGCCGGACATCTTCTATGCTAGCTTGACCATCCGGGTTCACTCCGCGCGCATGAAACGTGTACTCGAAGAAGAGGGGGTCGTAAGAGCTATGTACCGAGTATGTAAGGCATGAAAAGCAACTTCAAGAGGGGATATAATCATGTGTAATAACAAAGATGGGAGGTGTAGAACATATCATGTAGAAGGGGTATCTGTACATATAAGACATATCAGCGGGTGGGTGAGTAAGTCAGTATTATTACAGAATGTAACCCGTACATATAGGACATATCATGTAAAGTCAGAACCGCATACGGGAACATATCATGTAAGTCGTACTTTCGTATATGGAACATATCATGTAAAGCCGTGGACTCGTGCATATGAGTGCCCCCGGGGCGGATGCCGATGCATGCTTGTTTGTCATATGCATCATAGCGCCGGACGCTCGGCCACCCACAGACAGCGCCGAAACACGCCGGCTCGCCCATATATCCCGCGTCCGGCATCCCGCGTCCGGGATGATAAGTCACCGACTGTGTGGTAATTGTCACGACCTGCCCCCGTGGGGCCCCGACCCGGGGCCCCCATTTGG
>NC_081342.1:40558525-40564456 GCF_029784015.1 Lycium ferocissimum | reverse complement strand
AGACGTTAATAATAATTTTAACCCGTGTCATTGTTTTCGAGGGGGGAAATAAACACCGCCATTAGAGGTTGGTAATAATAGCATCCGGAAGACACTGTATAAGGCTCTGTATGGCTAGAGGTGTACGTCATTAATTAACTAGTTAAATAGCGACAAGGTTAAGTTACGTGGTCTGAACATAATCCATCGAACAGTAAATAATGTGAAACTCTTTCGAAAAAGTTTAAATGCGATTTAAAGTCGAAAATCATATACGGTGATCGTTGTCGACGCTTAGAATTCCGGTTTGGGTAACGAATATTTTCGAAAATATCACCCAGAGAGGTGTTAGAGGAAAACATAGCCGAGACCCTTGATTTTATCGACCATTCGTAAAGTAGGCAAGGTTTTCGATGAATAAAGTTGCTATCTAATCGAGAAGCGGTGTATCTAGTGTGTCGATGTTCAGCGCGTAAATACATTGGACCCAAATATTTCTCGGAGGAGCATTCAGGATAGAAAAAATGCCTTTAGAGAACACCAAGGTGGTCCTAGTTCACAGGAGAAAAAAACTCAAAGGATGTGGTTCCCATTAAGATACTGCTTGGCGGAATAGCCGTAAGGAAAGGGTGACTTAAGCAAACTCCAGGCAAGACGAAGAAGAGGTAACCCCACTTGGTTCCTATACTTACAGATAATCAGAATCGCTTATTTGATGATGTTGATTAATGCACGAGTTGTGTGTGATAATCGTAAAAAGGAAATTCCCTCAGAAATACATGAGTCCCTATAGGTTAATTTAACATTCGAGGACGAATGTTTTAAAGGGGGAAGGATGTTATACCCCGCACTTTGAGTTCGGATATTTTGAGATGGTTGCGATAAGCTAAGCACAAGTGCTATAACCCGTATTTTGAATATTTGGACATTTTGAGATAATTGTAGTAAATGGAGGACAATGTTATGTTTTGGTCTTGCTTTATATAAGTTGGTTATGAAAGTGTCGGATGTGGAAATATTGGAAAAGGTTAAGGGCAAAATTGGAATTTCAAAAATGGTTTCATGAATTATCTAACAATGGACTGAGTATTTGGCATGGAAGAAACTTAAAAAAAAAAAAGAGATGAAGCCCAAATAGGGCATGGGTGGCTGCCACATGGCTAGCGCAACCCATGCCTTTTTAAATTTAAATTTTTATTTCTTAAATTGGCATCAATATTAGAAGATTCAAGAGAAATGAAGAAGAGAAAAATAAAGAAGAGCAAGAACAAAAAAAGGCATTCAAACCAAGGTAGGGGGATTTTTCCCCATGAAATCTTGCTCCCAAAATTATTTTCTTGTTGTATTTCTACTATTTCAAGGCTCCTCTACAACGTGGTGTAATTATTTCGGAAGGAAAAGCACTTGTTTCATCAATTTGACACCTTGGCCAAGTGAAGAACTTTAAAAAAAAGGTGATTTCATTCTCTTTTATGGGTTATGAAGATTTGGGTTTTTGTTGTGAAATGTAGAAAAGAGTAGAAATCATGAGAACATGGAAGTTGCATATGGTTGTATGAAGTAGTAGGTAGCCGTGCATGTGCATGTGTTGTGTAGGCAAAGATGAGTTGATTTTATGTGGTATTCTAAGTGTAGTTGTTGTGGATTCTACATTGATAATGGAAGTTTAATGTTATATCCCGCCTTTTCGCACGATCGGAAAATTCGAAACAATTGTGAATTATGAGAAAGAAGGCTATGTTTGGAATTTTCTTAAGTGTATGTCGGGTTTTGGAAATTTGAACGTGAAAGCACGGAGAAGGTCTAAGGCAAAATTAGAATTTTGGAAATTTGTTTCGGGAATTGCAAAATATGATTCGTGAAGAATTGGGCCAAAGAAAAAATTAAAAAAATTGAGGCCCAAGCCATTAGAGGTGGGCCAACATGCCATGGCCCAAGCCCATGGATGTGATGGTCCATGACTATTAAATGATAAGGAGTATATATATATGTGTGCAATCTCTAGAAATTTCAAGAAATTAAAAGAAAAGCAAAGAAGAGAAAAATTGAAGAAAGGCCGTGGCCAAAAGAGAAAGAGAGAAAAAGAAAAAAAAGAAAAAAATTCCCCAGGGCCATCAACCTTGATCCTTGAATCTTGTTCTTTTGGAATTAGTAGCAAGCTCAAGGCGCCCGACGTGAAAAATTTAAAGTTAAGCGAAAGAACGACGTTTGGGGAAGTGGGAATTTGAAGAATAAGGTATGAATTTTATTCCTTTATTTTAAAGGGATGAATATGTGTTTAGAATGATTAAAATTTGGGATGAAAATTTAAAGGGGAGGTGGTGTATGAAAGATGGCCGTGTGTGGGGGACAAAAAGCAGGGGTCAATATAAGGGTTGAGAAAAGCAAGAATTTCATGTTTTTTTTTTTCATTTTAAAGGGAAATTATAAGTGTTGTGATGAAGGAAATCAAAGGAATAGGGTTTTAAGATGTACGGGGGGAGTATTGTGTGTGGGCCGGTGGCCCTTATATAGAAAGGTGATCATAATTTTACTTAGTGATTAATTGTGTTTTTGGGACCCTTGTTTTGGAAAGAAAAAACGATTTAAGTTGGTATCGGAAAGAATGGAGAAAGTCATGTTTTTTTTATTTGATTTCTAGGATATTAAGGAAATGAAGTCATAGGAAGAAAGGGGGTTTATGAAAAATTGAAAGAAAAAAAATATTTTGGGGGAATATTAAAGTTAAAATTTTTGGGGGTTTTTTGGTGAATTATGTTTTTGGGTGAGAAACTTGTATACTTTGTATGTTTTGCAATATTTTGTGAAATGTTTTCCGGATTGTATTTGAATGGTCTTGAATGAAATGAGTATGAAAAGGTTGATGTTGGTTTGAAATGTGAAGTTATTTTTAAAGTTTTTCTTACAAAGAAAAAAAATCCCATTTATGCTAAAAACCGCGGATTTTTTTTAGATGTTGTTGGTATTGTTTTTGGGGTCTTTTTGGGTTTTTTTTTGGGAGCCGATTTGGGATCTCGGGGGTGTCATATTTATGGGGGGGCGCTTTCCCCGGTACCCAAATTCTTAACCAAAGTTGAAATACTAACTTGCATGAATAGAAAATCGGTAAAGATTAATTATTTGCGATTTTTGCAAACCCGGAGTCAAGTTTGGGATGAGCGGGGGGCAAAAACAAGGTATGTAAAGTCCTTCCTTTCCTTCTTATGGCATGTCTTAGCTCTATTAGGTCAAGCCCCAGCCCGTGAAAGGTTTTTATGCATCGAAATTTTTTTTAACTTTGGCTACTATTCATTCAAGATAATTGAATTATTTTTCCCTTTCCATTTTGCCGGGCAAATGTTTAAAAATTCCATAACTTTCCCCCAAAAGAACCCGGATTACTTTGAAACTTTCATGATGCTCCCATAGGGCTAAAGTTCTAAAAATTTTTTACGCCACCTCGACCCCACCCAGGGGGCCCGCTATCTCCGAATCCCATTGTGTTACTAACTTGTTTTGAGCGATAATTAAAGAAAAACCCCCACCCACCCCCGACCAAAAAACGATACGGGGTTTTATTTTCCCTTGATTCTTTTGACTAGTTTGAAGTATAAAACGGTCCTAGAAAGACTATTTTGGGCACAAGATACGGGGCAAAATTCCAATAAGCGTTTGGGTTTAAAAGGTGTCGGAAAGGGGCCCGGGAAATATTGGTGTCTTGGCCCCGGGCACCGGGGTATATGTTTGTCCCCGGCCACGGGGCGCCCCCCGAGTACCCGGGGGATAGTCCGTCTCCCGGGAAACCCCTGGCCCCCCCCGAGACCGAGGGGATATGTCCGTTCCCCCGGGAAACCCGGGTTTGGGGGACCGTGGGGGTAGTCCGTCCCCGCACCTTTTTGGGGTCATGATGTGGCTTCCCCCTTCCCTGGTTTTTCCTCCCCGGAACCCCCGTGTTTGGGCCGGGCCGGCCCCGGGGGGGGTATAAAGGGCCCCGGACCGTGTTGTCAAGGGGTGTATTTGTAAAGGGACCGTATTTCCACTTTTACGCATGCCTTGATTTCCCTTATCTAATGTGAAAGTTAGCATTTTGATATTCCAAAAAGGTACGTATTTTCCGTACCGACCGACCACGACTTTGTATGCCAATTTTTGCACCCCCCACCCCCAAAAATCCCGTCCAATACACCCCCGAGATTGACTTTGTTAGGCTTGTCTACACTTATGTACACCCATATTCACGTATGATTTTGTTTGCCCCATTTCCACTTTGGATACCCCGGGCATTTTTCGTACCGACCCGCCGGCCCCTCCTGCCACGCAAAGGGTTTGCACGCTTTCGGGGGAGTCATCCCCCCCGGGTAAGCGTCGTTCGGGGTGCTCCTTTTATCCCCCAGGGCCCCCATTTTTGGTAAGATCTTCTAGCCGCACATTTCGAGCTTATGACTAACCGGGGACCGGGGCCCCGTCCCCTTTTTCCCCGATTTCGTTTCCCTATGTTGAGGTCCTCACAGCCTTTTTGGGGGGTAAGGGGGTCACCGTTCGGTAAGTATGTGCGAGTTTTGGTTTTTTCCCAATAAAGCCCCAACCCCCTCGAGTGTTCCCGTATAATGTATATGTATGTTCGAGCGATTCACCCCATATCCGATGGGGAAAAAATGCTAAACGATTAGCTATTTGGTATAGGGTCCGTTTGGGTACGTACGGGGTCCGGGGGGATTTCCCCCCACCCACGGGCCCGGGGCGTAATTTTAAAGATTTTGGTTGGGAAATTGGTAATTTGGGGAAATGGCCCTGTGCATGTGTAGGTGGGGGAAAAAAATGAACTAATTTCCATATAGTAGATTAGTTGTTATTAACATGATTCTATTATAAATGAAATATGAAATTTAGTAAAGTTGTGAATTGTTGGGGTTTCTTAAGAGTTAGGGGAGACTTGAAAAGTAGAGAATTATGTCATATTAATGTGATTTTAAGGGATTAAGATAATGAAGTTGGTAAAGTGTAGATTGTTTTGTTGGAGATGAATTAGTAAGTAGAAAATGCGTTGGAATGGTTTCATTGCAATATGAGAAGTTTGGATTGAATATGGAAATTGATGTAATTGTTGGATATTGGATATATAGCTTGGAATGCTCTTGGTTTATGTTTGAATAATCTTAAATTAGTATGTGAATAGAACATATTGATATTGGTTTTATGTAAGGTTGGATTTGGAGTTGTTGCATTATTTAGAAGATAAGACTATTTGGGGAGAATGCGTTTCTAGTCGATTTTGATGTTGTTTATATTGTCGTTGGTATGGTTGTTGTTTTGGCCAGTTTGAATCTCGGGATGATGTATATATAGGGAGATCGGAAATTTTTATGACAAGTATTGGTTAAGATTGAAATTTTAAGCCTTTTGAATAGCCAATTGGTAAATGTGACCATTTGTAGGTTTTGACGAAACGGATTTGGATTTTGGCAAGCGTAAAGGACAAGAAAGGTATGTAAAACTCTCCGTTCCTTCTCTTGGCATGTCTTAGATGCACTAGGTTTGAACTTGGACCTGGGGACAACTCTACTCCTCAATCCACGTCCCAAAACGCCCCTTTTTCATTCAGTAGAATTGAATTGAATATTGTGTGAAAAGTTATAAAAGTTGTCTAACCCCTCAGAACTTGTGCAAATGGAATCCGATTGCCTTAAAATCCCCCTAGACGACGTTATGAAGTTTAACATATGTAATTCCTATGCACTCATTTGTCGGGTGAGCTCACTTTGTCGAATTTTTTCCCAATATTCCCTTTTTTAAACTACCTTTGAATGGAAACTAAGGAAAACTTTTTACTACCTTTCTAAGTTCTAAGGAATAAGCTTTAATTATTTTATTGAATCTCATGACCTACTGGATTTGAAACTCGTTTCAGAAAGACCATTTTGACACGAACCATTCGATTCCGAAAGACGTATGTTTTGATTATTGTCAAATGTT